>NC_091824.1:47009700-47157200 GCF_038994185.2 Dermacentor albipictus
AGCTGGAGCTGATGATATTACATTTTGAAAAATGATTTCTGTGGCTTCCAAATGGGTGATTAGAATAGAGGCACCATAAGAAGACTAGATAAAAAAAAACGTGCCTTTATTCTGCAGGAAGACTAGGCATATGCAAATTACTGTTCTATATTGGCTTTTCTGAATATTGTGTTGAATTTTTGGGGTGATCACTATTTTTGTTGTTGACAGGAGGAGACATGCTCTGTGCTATTGATATGGTTAGTATAAAGGTACATATGTTTGAAGGTTCAGAGCTGGTCACGTCTCTCTCATTATTCAAATGTGAAATTAAGTCAAGCCCTTCAGATATTCAAGATTTGCTTTTCCGATAGTGTTCTATTTAGAAATCAATTCATTACTAATATTACAATTATTATTAGTAGTAAAGATGTCATGGTCGTAAGTCATGTTGTTGCTACTGAAGGAGTTGTTGTTACCAGAGCTCACGTCAGTACAGGCGTCGTGCCCACCGTACTTCGCCAATCGCTCTTTAGCGCTGTTAATCACATTGAACTTCGTCAACTAGCACTGAGTGTGACTTTCCTATTGATTATTACTTTGCGATGTATGGTCGTTAAGATTACAATCACTAAATTATCGCTTCCCGAGTTACAACGAGTATGCTACATCGCATCGCTAAAAAGTGTTGTCAAGACGCTTATTGCTTCTTTTTTTTTCTTTTTGTTCAGTTTAAGTGAAGCTCCCGAATGGTTTTCGCACAGCAACGGTGAAATGATACCTCACCAAAGGCCGAGCGAACACATTACGTGCACTCAACTGGCCCGAATAGCCAAGTGAACGCAGCTTCAACCTCTGAAAAAGCTTGCTAGACGTAATGCACTTTCCGCGCACATCAGCATACGTTTTGGAGGACTACATCTCCATCCGCCCGGTTGCCTACCACGCTCACAAAACACATTTTTCATAATATTGTTCGGTCAATAAAACACAAGCTGCGAACAGATGTATTTGCCCATGTACTGAGATTCGAAACTCTCAGCAAACTAAAAACTTACTCTTTCATTTAAACATGAAATGAACAAACCCCGTATTCGTGCTCAATAGACCTTACAAATCCGTGACGTGGGAAATAGGACTTGTTCAGTTCGAAAAAAAAAGAAACCGGCAAGCATGTACTACCTCTTACATTAATGCACATTTGTTGCCTGGCTTAAGTATGCTCTTCATGTTACTCTTCACAGTCTAAAGTCCCAAAAGTGCAAAACATACCCGATATAATTAGCCCCGGCAGGTGTTGACGGTGGCAGATGAGGGGGAAATATGCTTGACATTTTAATATAGACAGGTTTACTCCGAAACTTGAAACCGACCATAAGAGTGCTTCTGTCAATGAAGAAAAGAGCATTCTTTGAACAAAACGTTTCATATTCGAATGACTGAACAAATGTTGTATTGAGCAAAGTCTTAGGCGTAGCCGAACTTTGCCGACATTTTGTTCCCAAAGGTTACCACTCAACGGATCTATGTATAATTGGTTGCATAGGAAAGAAAAACGTCAAATAATTGTGATAAACGTTGAAGGAAAGACCTAATTTAAAAAAAAGGTATATATATATATATACATATATATATATATATATATATATATATATATATATATATATATATATATATATATATATATATATATATATATATTTAAACAGATGAAATTGCAACGCTCTAGCTTCGCTTTATCGGCAGACATTGCAATTCGTTCAATCACAGATGATAAGATATGCGTCCGTGTTGACCACCATGACATTTTGTGAAAATAAGCTATGTCACCAAACCAAGGTGCCAAGCAAATGTAAAGCATTGCCTAACGCATTCATCTTGTTCGATTAGAGCGCAATGCCAGGGAAAATACCTCCGCCTTGTTACGAATTCATTAGGTTTACACTAATGCAAGAACCGGCAGGACGAGGCTTAAGAGAAAGCTTTAGTTCGGGAGCCGCCGTCTGACTACATTCGAACTGACAAATATTTTTTTTCCCGGCAACCACAGCAACAATTTTGATTAACTTTGTTGCATCCAGAACAACAATATAATACCTAGTAAATGCAGGAAGTGGATAAACAATTCGTCATCAATATATACATCTTTAAGGTCTTCAGAAGTAGAAATAAAAAAAAGAGGAACTCAAGTACTAAGTTTACAACTCGCTAACTCAGCAACGAAAAACGATATCACGGTTGCGTAAATCGCATTTAATTTAATAATACCTCTAAAGCGGACCAAACGGATTTATTTTCCAGCGCTCCAAAATATTCCACGTATTTGTTGGTGGGATATTGCGAAACCCTCGTAATCACCGGAACAACTTCACGTACGCTCTAAATTGATACATCAATTTCGTCCGCTTGACACGCTCTAACAGATTGTAGTTCACAGACGTGTGATATTGATTTTTTATTTCAGAGTAAGGATTTGTGAACGTCGCGTTTCAACATTTTTCTCAACATTACCGGTTTTCAGTTTACAATACACTTTCAGGTCACAAATCAAATTTGCGCTTCCTAGAGTTACTAGGACTTCAATTTTATCTCTCAATATGTGACACGTTTCCGTCAAATATGTGCAGCTTTTGCCTCATAAAAAGCATTTCTGCACTTTAAGTGTAGTGGGCCCCGAGCTATAAAGCTTGCCTCACGTGTTTGAAGTCCCGAGAGGATGCGCCGTGAGCAGCAGGATGTACAACACGGTAGAGAAGGCCCGATGTTTTGACAAGAGCCAGAAGCGACTCGATAGAGGCGCGGCAGTCCTTTGGGTCGCCCCCCCCCCCCCCCCCAGACCCTCATATGGTAATCGTGGTCGTCATCGTGGTGGGAGGTGCGGTGGCGTGGTGCTGTTGCTGCAGGAGGTGTTTGCCTGGAAGTCAGTGCCAGCTGTTACTCCGCGCTGAGCACCGCTGTCCTGCAGAGCTCAAGTCGCGTTACCATTATCCTCTCTGCAGGCTGCATTCAAAATAAAAGAGGGCCGACGCGACGTACTACATTCTTATTCGAAGCAGGATGCAGCACGTGTCTGTAGCATAAAGAAAAAAAAAACAGAGAAGACTCGGCACGTTGCAATGGCTTGGCGAGATGTTCACCAAACCAGGACGGCAGGCAATGTCTAAGAGCTGGTTCTTTTTTATTTATTTATTCATACTGTCAGCACAAGCCAAGACAGGACTTGCGGTTACATTGCTGTCATCAAACTAGACATGGTAGATGTTTAAACAATTCAATAGAAAGCAATCATAAGGTACATATTATATGTTTAAACAATTCAATAGAAACAATCAGGATAGGAAGGCACATCATATAAACAAATATGAAGCAATAAACAACATGAGTTACAATTAACAACTTATAGCACTATATGGCTCTAACAAAAAAGTAGTTCAAAGCTGATGGGAGCATTAACTTTGCAGTGGTCGTGATACGCAAGATACGTTTAGAGAATTGGTGGAAAAGGAATAGAGAAAAGATTACAGAGACATAGGCAAAACGCTACACTGCTATAGGCGTAGTAAAATCTGATCAGCTCAATCAGGCTGGGTGGCTATTGCAGCCACCTCGGTTCAAAGGGGATGCCGTCAAATTATGCATCGTTATCATGATCATCATCTTGCACTGCCGATACTTCAATCCAAAGAGGATAATACTATTATCGACACTATGCCGATAAGATGATAATATTTGGTGAACTGCAGATAAGGAGATTTCAACAGGCGTTTGTGCAAGACCTAGTGTGCCCATAAATGGGGCCGGGTGCATGGTGTCTGAGAAGGTCTCGCCACGTCTCTCAGTTTTGAGTGACTCCGAACTAATGGACCAGGAGCCCAATTCACAGAAGCTTTTCGTAAGTTCTGCTTGCAGTTGACCGGCCGTCTGCGTTACTCAGTCCTGGACTACTCAGTCCTGCGTCACTCAGTCCGGGACCACGATCGCCTGACATCTGCTCTTGCGAACCGTTCTTAGCGTATGAACTCCTCTGTGAATACACCGCAGTCGTGGCCTAATGTACAGGGCGTCCACCACGGCTGCTGTAGGTGGGCAGTTCGAAACCCACAGCCGGCACTCAGCTCCAAAAAAGAAACAAAATTATGGTTACAGGCGATCCCGTCCCCGGCGCCCGGTAGTGTTCGGGGTGTACCGCCTGGGGAATGCACCTGAGTGCCCTAGTTTCGACATGTAACCCGGTAGGGTGGTTATGTTCACTGGCCGTAATGCGGACACGGCCGCATTAATCCTCTGTGAATACGAGCCAAGCTGCTCAGAGCACGTCCAGAGGGGTTTCAGCACTCTTCGTTCGTCTTGCCTTCGTTGCGTTGGGGAAGCACTTTCTTCGCACCGTTCCTAGAACCTGACATTCTTGACTTTTTCAGCAGCAGTGGTGTTATAACGTAAGTTTACTCCAAACTGTGCGAGAAGTAGAGCGAAAGCTCTACTCCTCGGGATACAACTCCCGAGGTCAATCTCGGCGCACGCTTGACCTTCAGCTGCCAGCGTGCACGTGTAAAGGTGCGACATCACGTCACGTGATCCGCTGCGGAGAGGCGTCGTAGTTGTGCTCGCTCGAGCCTCGCCGCCGTGTACCACGTGACTAGGCGAGAGGACTAGGCGAGCCCGCAAACGTCGCTAGAGAAAGTCGCATTCCTTCTGCTAACTCAGTTAGTAGAAGGAATACGTAACTGCGTTAACATCTTAGAAGGAATACATCTCATAACTGGTTTAACGGACGCGCTGTTAAATCAGTTTGGAGACTCCCTTATAAACCGATAAGTTTCTTATCTACACTTATCTAGACCCATATATGGGCTCTTATTTCCACTTTTCTCCTTTGTATTTTCGAAAGACACGTGCGTTGTCAAAGAGAGACGCGCATTGGCATCGCTTGCAGGGGTCTGCCTGATTGCCCGATCCCGCTAGCGGTTCCACCTGTGCACCGCGTTCACTAAGTCTGTCTTTTTATACATCGCCTATTTGGGCTAGCGCATCATTTGGCCCAGTGTAAGGGAATACTGCAAGGAAACGCTGCTCTTCATGTAACGCCGAGTGTGACGCGCTTTTACTTTTCTTCAACCTTATTTCGTCCCCCATCCTTCGCGTTCCATAGCCTTTTCTTCTTCCAAGGTTTTTTTTCTTACCCCTATACGCTGGAAAAAAAAAATCTCAAATGTCTCAGTTTCAACTCGCCTCCCTAAGACACTTTCAATTTATCGCTGCGATTGAACGTGTCTCCCCCCAACGATGCCGTCGAGAGAACGCTCCCTACCGGCTAGAACGCGATATGTTCTTCCAAGTTTCCCGCGACGCCGTGCAAAGCTTATTATGCTTCTTGTTCGAGGCGAAATCGCAAGAAAATTAAACTATAAACAAACAACACGCGGCAACAGAGAAAGTAATCTACGCTCCTCACGCCTAAACCAAACGATGTGTGCTAACTTTCCTGTCAAGCATTTCCAGCAGCGCGCCGAGCCCTCCCCTTTTCCGCGTTTCGCTCCCCCCCCCCCCCTCCTCCTCTGGGCGCATTAAGCCGGGCGCCAGATTTGAGTTGCTCGGTAACTGCAACGGGTCCCGCGAAAGTGCGTGCGTGTGTGTGCATGGGAAGCCGGGTTAGGGCGGCAAGGCGAAGAGTGGGCGCCGGTAAATTCGACAAGTAAACTTTCCAGCACGACAGAGCCGGGGCGCGCGCCTCCCCAGCGTGGGGCCGCCCCCTTCTCATAAGTGCTCCTAATCTCGCCTAGAAAAGGCCAAGACGAGCTGCGAGGCGCCTCGTCTTGGCCCTATATATATATATATATATATATATATATATATATATATATATATATATATATATATATATATATATATATATATATATATACAGTGCAAGCAGCACGCTGCACGCAGTTTGCGCGAGTTTCTTTCTTCCATTGTTTCTAGGGGGGGGGGGTTCCGCGAGCGCGATGGGTGCGCTTTGCGTTGGCGCCTTAGTCTCTCGTCGCGGGCCAGAAGCAGCAGCGGTTGCAGCGATCGATCCTTCTTTTTAGCTTCGAGCAGGTCAATTTTTCCCCAGTATTCTTTGTCCGCGTCCAGATCTTCGCCACCCCTCTTTTTAACCACCCCTCATCGCGCTTCCTCTCATTCGTATCTCCTAAAGCCTCTCTGGGCTCTGCGCGCCCACCAGCGAAACAGAAATAAATTGTCTCCCGGAGCGAGCCGCTGCGAATGCGAGCGAACGGGACCAGTATTTTTTGGCCGCTTCTTACACTGCGCTCTCGCTCTGATTCGCTGCGCGAATCATCCTTTCTTTTTTTTCGTCCTCCCGGTCAAGTTTTCGCAGGTTTTGGAAAGTATACTTTTTACATGTATCGCCAGGCGCGAGGCGTCCCCGTTTCCCCCCCACGAACGCTCCTTCTTTCTCCCCATTTCCTTTTTTCCCTCCCCAAGTATTGGAAGACGAGGGTTGCGCTCCGTGCGCGCTCGCACGCGCGCCAACCGGGGGCGCGGGTGTTGAGAAATTAGGGATTTACTCGAGTCTTACACAGATGAGGAAATGTGCTTGAGCTTAAAGGGGAGTTCTCTCTTGTTCTTCGTTCGCATTTGTCTTCATTTTTTTTCATTTTTTCCCTCTTTCTTGGCTGTTTTTGGAGGGGGACTGTTATTTTCTGTTTCTCGCGAATCACTGTAGCCTTCTACTGGAGCGCCGCCCGATCATCGGTTCCCGGGACGGAGGGAGAATACTTGCGTTCAGGAGTTCGAGGGAAGAGGGGGGGGGCGCATCGTCAAAAGCATGATTGATGTGGGATGAGCGAGTGCATCACAAAACGTGACCGGGAGTTCATACGTGCGCTTACGAGGCGCGGTTGGAGGCGCCTTCGCTTGGAAGGAAGCGAAAGAAAGGCGAGCGCTGATGTTAAAAAAAAAAGAATAAAGCTAGCATATTACCTATCCTCTGTAGCCAGCGGCTTCTGACGTGTTGCAGTGTGGGCTTCGGGCGATTACCGAGAAGGAGTGAGCTCATCGGCGGGCAGTGGTCAGCTTCATTGCGTAGGATTAACTAGGGTGCATATAAGGGTGTTCTAGGGTTGAAATCGGCATGGTAGGGTGATTCGGCATTATTCCATGAATTGAAATGCGGCGCATAAGGTGTGTTCTGGAAGAAAAATGGGCACGAAAGGTCCTTTCGGAGCTATAGGCACGAAGCTTACACAACCTCTGACCACCAGCGTTCTAATGTGTTTCGCCAATGGCACCGGCTACTTGGGATAAAAAAAAAAAAAAGGTGGGTTCTCGTATATATACTTATAGAGTTTGCCCTCATTACATTGAACGTGCCTCGGTGTATAACGGAGGTTCCTGGATAAAATGGGAGGCCCATTCGGCTCCACAGGCACCAACATTACAAATTTTCTGGCAACTGGCGTTAGATAATTTTGTAACTTTTGTTTTAGGCATCATGCGATGTCCAAAATGATGACGTCCCGTGAGTGGTCGGCACCTGTGTAAAATAATATACTAAGACAAGCGGCTGCCGCTTGTCTGTCGCGCGTCTCAAAAATGAGGAAAAATAAAGCAGCTCAAGGGAGCGATCATCGCGAACGGACACGCAGTCCCATCTTTTTGGCGACAAAGCGTAAAATGGCCTATTTAGTGAAATAGCCGGCGCCTGTGGTCTGTTGCAGCGAAGAGGCACATGAATCCGCATTGTCATTTGTTGCGGCCTCACGTCGCGAGCGCGTCTCGAAGGCGTTCGCATTGGCTGCCAAGCCACATCACGAACGTGCCTCGACAGAGCAGAACTAGTGAAAGGAAACAGCTGCTGCCTTGATGGATAGCGCGCCAGGTATTGCGTCAGGGGAGAGGGCATCGGTACGACGCCGCGTCATCCTCGCTTTCGCTCTCGAAAGTGGGAGCATGGCCCCCTCTCTCTCTCTCCCCCTCTCTCTTTCTCACCCCCACTGAGCGTAGCTGCTGCGCGCGCCTGCCGGCCTTGGTGGCGGCGGCTGCTGCTTCCTCGGTCTCCCGTCTCGCAGAACATCGGTGGTATGCGTCGTTGACACCGCAGGTTGCTGCTGCTGCTTGCTGGCTCAGAAAGCATGTTCCGTCATTGTACCTTACTCGCAGCGCAAAACTCGAAGGACCGCTCAGCGGATTTCAATTGGACGTTAATGCTTTCGCATTCACAACTAATAAGAAGTACTTCGGTGTCCTCGGATTTATTTTTATTACGTTATAGTGCCTTGAAACCTGGAAAGGAGACCACCACCTTTAAAATTATTCGTGAACAGACCACATCCTTAGCGCAGGGTCATACGAGGTGTCGCTAGCCGAGTCATCACGAAAGCTACCGAAGCCATGGAAGCAATCGAACTATCGCTTAGGACTCGCACGTTTTTTTTTAGACGACCTTGACTGTAAAATCCGCTGCCTCACCGAAACCAAGACCAAAAATGAAGAGATCGAGAGCGGCGACGACGGATACGAAGCCGAAGAAACCGGAGGTCTACAGTACCAATGTGTCCAAGTAATCGCTATGTCGATATCATCCGCGTTCTCAACAGCGCAGCGATTTGGAAAATTCGCTACTGAGAATAGCTTCCCACAAATATTCATTGTTCGCCTCTGAATATCCGCATCTAAAGTTTTCTTAGGACAATAGATTATGTTCCACTAGAAAGGCGGCAGTGAGGCTTACGAGACTGCCTTGTCGAGGCACTTTACTTTTACCTTCACAGATCTGGTCTGACGATATCACCATTGCGTCATTTCGGCAATGAGAGTGAATCTCTAGAAGATTTCTTTTTAGCATGTCACCGATTTAAGGTTCGAAAAAGAATAATATTGGAAGAACTATTACGTAAACTTTAATGGTCCTGTAGTTTGGTGCTACCGAACTGGATTTTTAGCCACAGGAACATTTGTGATGTCCTCTGCAATCTTCTTGGCGAGACAAAAGGAGCTCAGTCCTAAACCCTTTTTTTTTTTGGAATTCACATTCATTATTGTGTAATATGTAAATACAACAGAGTATATATTAACATAACCTAAGTTTTATTTCCCACGACTTGGAATTACCAGTTTTTATCGAAATTATATTTCTAAAAGTTAGCATTATTTTAAACCTTTCAACGATCAATTCTTGGCTGGTACCCTAGCGTGGATTACTTTCTCTTGTCCGTGTCTCTGTCAGTTTGTTTATTCCCTATTTTCTTTCCTATTTCTTTGTTTGCTATTTTTCTCTCCTCTTCTCTTTTCATTCCCTCCTTCCGAAAGAGTAGGCAGGCGTTGTGCCCCTCTCAGTAGTAGTTGTCAGCTTGCTCCCTCCATGTTTCCTTTATGTGCTCTGCTTGAATGTTTCAGTAATAATAATAATAATAATAATAATAATAATAATAATAATAATAATAATAATAATAATAATAATAATAATAATAATTTCGCCGGGTCACTGATGGACATCAGCCGCAACAACAATAACCATGAGAAGATCTGTCAAACAATCAGCCGGGTTCACGCTGTTCTCAACTCCTTCACCCTTCCTAGATCATGCCGAATTCCGTGCTACATTCAGGAGGGCCACCCTGCGTGCACGAGTGTGACAGCGCCAACACAAGAGGGCCTACTGAGCGAGTACAACTACCGAAGCTTCAGGTACCTGTTTTCTCATGTGGGCTTCACAAGTGGCAAGGGTTCTGGGAGCACTTCCGAGTCCACTTTTTGCACAAACTCAGAGCTTCCGAACAGCGAACAGTTCAAGTACTTCACGAGGTACTTGACCAAGCCAGCACCGCGAATCATGGAATGAATTAGCCTGGGAGACGGGAAAAACAATGTAATCATGAAGATCCTAACACAAACCTTTCGGAGTCATAAGCTACTTGCAGACAACCACATCGTACCGCCTTCTCGCCATGCCTCCTGTCGAGTGCTTGTCGCAAGTGTTACATCACGTCTTCGGAACCTTTATGAGCAAGTCCAGTTCTGGACCAGCTGCCCTGACCAGCCCGGGTGTGCCATCATCCCATAATGCTGTAGTTCTCCAGGGCATCGTTCATCGTGATGTGATCTGTACCTGAGTGCCTGGCCTTTTGTTATCATCAGCGCATCCAGGAGACATCTATGGCCGCAGATTCGAGTTGCAAGCAGGTTCTGCACATTTTCAAGTTCCTGCAGATCCCGGTCGGAAGCTGGAAAGTGGTCCAAGCCTCGCTCCCGAAATCGAATCATTGACCAGTTTTAAACGTCGAACAGCCAGAGTGCGGCTCCGCACATATAGACTACTTTTGTCTGTGACAGGGTCATCATGTCATGGTGAAACCGACATGGTCATGCTGTTCAAGACTGTCGCGTTGAGGTCTCCCTAGACAAGAAACAAGGGAAGTTAGCCGCTGTTCACTGACGTGTTAAGCGCAGAAAAGAGAGCTGCATCTGTTGTCAGTGCAGAGCATCAAGATATCACGGCGCCACGTTTCTTCACGCTGAGGCGTTTCAAATGTCCATAGGCCGGTCTTGAACTCAGAAATGAAAACGACAAAGATTGAGCCGAATTACTTGGCCGAGATGACCGCTTAAATTGTGACAAGATAACTTTCAGGAGTGGCAGCACTAATAAACGATCCGCAAAGCTAGGATGAAGCTTCTTTTGAGCCAGTGAAAAGGAAAATGAAGGGTAACGCACATTCCATCAAAAATGGAAACCTTCGAACAGCACCCAGAGAGGCAGCATTGCCATTAACAGCCAGTCAGCATTTCAGTCGTATGCGAAGTGAGTTTGTTTCGAGGTGAATAATTTTAGGCTACTGCGTGCCAAAAGCAGATTCTGATTATGAGGTATGCCGTAAGTAGAACTCCAGAGAATCATTTTGCTCATTTTGTCCCTTTAACGTGCACCCAATGCACGGAACAAGCGTTGTCGCATTGGGTCCCCATCGGATTTGCGACGGCCATGGCTGGGATGAAGCCGCGATCGCGTGCTCAACAGCGTAGCCCCACAGCGACAGCGGATTTCCAAAAGATTATGAAGGGGCATAAACAAGAGCCACTTCCAGCCTGACAGGAGGCAATCTCATGTTGCCGTCAAAACACTTTGTGCAACACCGCTGTGCAAAAAAGAAGACAGAGGGAGAGAGAGAGACTGTGTAGTGCGGCAAAACGCACTACACAGAAGACACAGAAAATTGAGGGAGACTTCAATTACGGAGACTGGCAAGCAAGCAGTGCCAAACTACGCGCTGTCCGATAGAAGGCGCGTATATGCAAATTGAGAAGGCAATTGCTGTTGCTCGTGGCATGAAGCAAAGAGGAGCCCTCTGAAATTGTAGATGCATGCAACCGCTTGAGAGTGCGTGTAAACAGTCAAATCGAGTATCTTGAACGTGAAGAGTGCGAGGATTGCCGAGATCCCGCACACTGCTCGACGCGACTATATCTACACGCAACCCCCGCAACGTGACGCTACCACTGTGACGGTGGCAGTCTGGTCACGTGGTGCTCAGCGCACATTGGAGCATGCGCGGCCAAGGTTTGATAAGCGGGTGCCACTGACGATCAAGGAGCGGTCCGCTTTGTGCCAGCGTGGCGAGCGCATGAGGCGTGCCCCTCGCTCGGGCCAAGATTGACCGTCCAGTGCTCGAGGATGATTGCTGATATCACCAAATTATCGAAAGACTTTCGGGGACTTATTTCTAATGCAGGCGTCATTTGTCTTGTGCCACAGTTTGAAGGATAAAATAAGGTTCATTTTGTTCTTTCCATGGGGCTTCTGCTAGCGTCTGTTCTTGGTGAGGACTACTCGGGAACGCAACCAAGAAGAAAAGTCCAAGATCACTGTACCAGGTGAGGACTACTCGGGAACGCAACCAAGAAGAAAAGTCCAAGATCACTGTACCAGGAGAACTGTACCAGAAGAGAAGATAAAGGCGCATTTGACTGAACCACTGCAACGACGCAAGGCAAGGTAATTCGGCCAGCATAAGAACTTAATCACAGTGGCAACAATGGTAAACACTAGCGCAGTGCCTTCCTTGTGCAATGCGTAATTACGATGGAAGCGGGAAGCATTGCTGGACGTGAAATCCCTCGCTTGCAGCATGCGTCATGACGGTTGAAGCAGATGGCGGTAAGCGAAAGAGCATAGCAGCGGACGACAGAAGTTTCTTAGCTAACGTTAGAGCGCACTATGGCATATGTGCCGTACTTCCGTCGAAATAATTACGATATCATGCTTTGTTCAGAGCTACGGCGCCAGCGACGCTGAAGGTGGCAGCAGTTGCCCTGTTTTGCATACTTAGTGGGCTTATGTGCATGTTAACACAACGCTTGCGCCTATTATGCATACAGAAAGAGAAACGCATGGTATCCGTTCAAAAATCTCGCGTAGACTAACGCTATGTGATTTCGACTCCTCAAAACTCGTTGTGAAGTTGGAACACAGTATAACGAAAAACTGCTTTCAGCTTGCTAGTCGGCGCATTTCTTGATCATGGAGATATAGATGAAATACTGAGAGCGTTAACCCAAAAGCTTTGTCCTTTGTCCAAAGTGATTGAAAGTGAAAAGGCAAGAAATGTTAGCTGCAGGAACTCAGGGGTCATAAATAGCGACTGCTCAGTATGCAAATGCTCTCACCTTTACCTTTAAGCGAGGACAGCAACATAGGCGGGTATGAGTACGGGCTATGGTCGATAAATGAATTATTTATATTGCTGTGTTTGGTAACGTTCTCAACCATCCTGTCGCCAGCATCTCCACAAACTGTAGATTGCTCATTGATTAAAGATCAATAACAGAAGTTTGCGTTGCATAACTAAAGCAGTTTTAGCAAGCGTGTGTGAAGCTTTAAACAAGCAACAAAAAAAAAGGTGGCTCTATTGTCTTCTGGTACAGCCCAACGCAAGCCATGGATAACTGAATTTTTTTAAAGGAGAGGGCGCAAATTTGGCATCATTTTCTTTCGCTTAAGTTCGTGCTTAGTAATTTTTCTCCTTTGCATAAAACGAAGCAGAAGCCATTAAATGTTACTACATTGACTAGATTGGCAAGGTCACTGACGCCGTGGCATGCGGGCAATAGACCGTTTGCAAACAAGCCGTTATGTACATATACCTCTAGCGTGCGATAAAGAACCACAATGGTGATGACGGACACCCACGTGTTGGCTCACTAAGCGAAAATTTTTCGAGGCATGAGGTAACCAGCCTTAAATTTGGGAGGTTCAAGGTTTAAACACAATCTCCCTCTTATACGACTGATACACACATTTCTTCTGTCAGATAAGAAATTATTATTATTATTATTATTATTATTATTATTATTATTATTATTATTATTATCATCATCATCATGATTTGATTTGAAAACATATACGCACATGACCCACCGTGGTTGCTCAGTGGCTATGGTGTTGGGCGGCAGAGCACGAGCTCGCAGGTTCGAATCCCAGCCACGGCGGCCGCATTTCAATGGGGGCAAAATGCGAAAACACCCGTGTACTTGGATTTAGGTGCACGTTAAAGAACCCCAGGTGGTCTAAATTTCCGGAGTCCTCCACTACGGCGTGCCTCATAATCAGAAAGTGGTTTTGACACGTAAAACCCCATATTTTAATTTTGATATACGCACATGACAGGAAAGGGAAAGCGAGGAGCAAGTTGGGAAATACCACCGGAAGAGGCACAATAATACCTGGACACTCTTCAGAAAGGAGGAGACAGAAACGTACAAATGGAAAACAGGAAGACGGTAGAAAGGAGCAAAGAAGAAAGAAAGAGCAAGATGACAAACCTCGAACTGTGAAGAACACGCACAGCACAGGTCACATACAGTATGCCCGGTCACCCCAGGTCACGCTGCTAAAGAACGCCAAAAAATAAGATATGGTGTCTGAGCTCTTCTCTTTTAAAAATAGAAATAAGCCACAAACTTGAACCCAAGTTAGCTGTACTTCTATAAGAGTAAAGAGAGCGCGATTAGCGTGGTCGCCTCGAGGCTGACACCCACCGGGGTGCAAACATTCGTCGAGTGTCGTACGCCGCGGGCCAAGGACATGACAGTGCTTCGCTAGCGGCGTGCGCTGCGCAGTGAAAGCGGGAGCCCTCCCATATCAGCCGCTGAAGTGTCTCGCAGCAGCCACAAGACGTACACGATGTACTGGCCTGGCAAACAATGCCCACACACGGTACACACACATATACTATAACCAGAAAGCAGCGTCAAATACGCAAAACCATTCGCAAATAACTGTAGAGACGCTTAACTATGAAATGAACAGAGAATGCATATATATTTTAGTTATCGCTTGTGCTCTTCTATCTCTGGTCCTTGTCTTGTGTCGTGCAATACCATTAGAGTGCGCTAGCGAGTGAGCAATAAGAGTAGTCAATCAATCAATCAATCAATCAATCAATCAATCAATCAATCAATCAATCAATCAATCAATCAATCAATCAATCAATCAATCAATCAATCAATCAAACAATCAATTTTTATTATTACATAAAAATAATATACAGAGCGAGGTATACAGAAGGAAAAAAAAAATTCTGGGGTTTTACGTGCCAAAACCACTTTCTGATTATGAGGCACGCCGTAGTGGGGGACTCCGGAAATTTTGACTACCTGGGGTTCTTTAACGTGCACCTAATACAGAAGGAGGTGCCATAGTTAAAACTGAATTGGGACCTCCTGTTCATGGTTAACATATTATAGCTCATTTGGCAAGCAACAACAGCTCAATTGGTACAATTGCAGTAATGATAAATGATGAGATACAAATCTAAGTAGATGAAGTAATTAATAACTATGGTAATTAATAAATATGACAACTATGAAGTAAGTAATAGCTATGGGTTTGCAATAACCCCGTACTCTTACGTTGTTGCGTAAAACTATAACAGTGAAAACGCGCGAAATAATACGTTATGTTCAGTCGGGTTATTTGTGTCGTTTGTACACAAAGCCCCCTAATTACTCTGGGTGCAATGACACGCTGTGTGAACTCAGCTGGTGGTGTCTTCCATTCCAAGTGTCTACCAACTGCACCTAAATACAGTGTATGTTGCACTTGCCGCACGAGCCTACCTACAAGCTTGCGCGCTAATGTTTTGGATATTGTAATAAATGGTAGTACACTACAGAAGCCTACTCAGTTAGACTGTATTGATACCTCGCAAATGTAAAACCACTACTATTACCATGATAGAAGGTTTATTAGCCAAAAAAGAAGAAAAAAGAAAGAACATTCAGTTCCCATGCACTGTGGAAATCGATGTAACTAAAGTTTTCTGTGCTGTTTGCTTTGATTGACGGTAATTAGCGGTGATGTTGACGTCTAATGCTTAATTTGTTCAACGTTTAGTCTAACGCGATAGTGGTGAGTTGACGTTAAGCGTTACTTTGCGTGAACCGCTGCTGTTTGTCTGCGTATAGTGCACAGAACACACAGGGAGAGGTGTTTTCTTGAGGCGTTGTTAAGCGCCATTCTTCATAATCTCTGAGAGGGTTGAGCATTATCATTGCCTCGCATGACACATCGCATCGTGGCAGAGGTGTTCAACTTTAATTGAATTATGGGACTGTGCGTGGCAAAACCACGATCGGATTACGAGGCACGCCGTAATGCACGGACTCTGGATTAATTTTGACACCCTGGTGTTCTTTAACGTGCACCTGAATAGTGCACTAGCGCTTTTGCATTTTGCTCCCGTCGAAATGCGGCTGCCGCGATCGGCATGGAACCCGCGTCCTCGAGAAATTCCATAGCCGCAAGAGCTATATCCAATAGCTATAGCTATAGTAGCTATAGTAGCTATAGTAGCTATAGTAGCTACTATAGCTACTATAGCTACCCAGAAGCGTCCGGCGTGTCACGGAAGCTGAATTTGCACGCTGTCTTCTTTCTCAAGTGGTGCAAAACGTGAGACGTGCAGACCTCGCCTATTCTTCGGCGGTGTGTTATAGTATCCAATGTACGGTCAATTTCTGCGCTCAAGATAGCAAGTTTAGGCTGCAATAGCTGTGCCAACACGGTTTCAGCACGAAGGGGTACACTGAAACTGCTTTCCTTTGTTGGCGTCGCTGATATTGCTGCACAAAAGCATTAAAAAAGATAAATTTGGCCTTTATCTGCATGAGTGATGATCAGCCGTTTTCCACCGAACTCATAGAACCATAGTCAGGGAGCACGCAAAAAATACTTCCTAATGATCATGCAACAAAATAGAAAGTGCCTTGAAAGAACGCTTTGCCGGTGCAAACTGATTTATTGAAGATAATTCTAAAGGAGCAAAACATTGCTCCGGACTCGTTTGTAATTAATAACACTTATACGTTTGGGGCAAAATGTAAGAGGCGATAAACAACAGGCACAAGCTCTAAATTCCAGCTGATGTTTAATGCCATACACTTATAATTTATACACACAGGAAGAAAGAAAGAAAAGAAGAAACCATAGGTAAACCAAACAAATCGGATGAAGCATGGAGGGCATTTGCAATGTACGTCGGAGGGCCTGTTTTTCCTGTTGGCGGGCTCTAGAAGCGCTGGTTGTTGATGTTCGGAGATGCTGTGCTGCCTTTAAGGTCATAAGTACTGCAGTCTCATAACTAATGATCTCGTACAAATCGTTTCGAACATTCCTTTTTTTTCGGACTGTTAAGGAATGGAACGCCCTGCCATCGGAAGCCTTTATTTTTCTTTTTGGAAATGGATGACCTTGAATTAGAAAATTATGCGTACTTTAATCCATGGCCACAGTATTCAAAATATGATGGCTCTCAATATCGCATTGCATGCTAATGTATGTGACTAGTGTTTTGTTGCGTTGCATGACTATACATTTACTGTAGTGTGCTCTACTACTGAACCTGTTTTGAACGCTTCTATTTCGGTACATTGATTGAATGTATTTGTTAATTTTTTTATATTATGCCAGCGCAGCGTGGTATGCGGACTGCGGCAAGTTCTACATAAGAATAAAGAAAGTAAGTGTTTGAAGTAAACTAGATAGCTGCAGGTGGGTCAGCATTATGATACCGTGGAAGGAAAATTACAAATGGTGTGGTACAAGAAGACGTGGAACGGGCATTTCTCGAGGCTAGGGAAGCACGATGTAGAAGTATCCTACGAGGAGAGGCAGCAACGCATCGACTGCAGCTCATGAGCAGCAAGGGTGTATAAAAATTACTAGAAAAAATTGTCTAGACGAAAGGTGGATTTCCAGGGGCAGAAAATAACGGGAAAACTGGCCGCCGTGTTGGTGCAGGTCACAGTACAGGGTGGCGAGAGAAGCAAACGAAAATCAATCTTAAAGTTAAAGAGGTGGTGCGTGAGTTGTGCTTAGAGAAGATATTAAATAAGAAGGCCACGGAAAACTATTCGGTAGGGAAGAAGGAGACCAAATAAGAAGGCCATGTAAAATTATAAGGTAGGGAAGAAGGAGACCAACAAGCACATTTTATACAATAACTCGACGGGCAGTGCACTGTTTTTTAGGCAATTGTGCAGACTGTTAAAGGTCATTTACTACAGAAGATGATGCGTGCGTAGAGTGCGAAAACACGCGGTAAAGAAATGCACCTATCTTGTTCGAATACGAAAACATACATACAAAAATGGATAATGATATTGTCAGTCTCCGTAGAGCGCTGGCGCTTAAAGACAATAACGAACGGGCAAACATCCGCGCAGCAAGTGTGATGACTATCACAATCTTACCTTAATCAGCATAATTATTATCATCGTCAGAATTTCTGCCAGTGGTGTCAAGAACGCTAGCAGCTACTCATCATTGCACTACTGAAGAAAAAAAAAAGAATGCTAACTATCCTCTTCCATTGTGATAAGCTTCTCACAAAATATCGTGCAACATTTTAACGCGCATAATCCCGTCAGAAAGTGTGGCGCGGTACAGAAGTCTTTCAAATGCTTCAACCGGTGACTCGATCCAGAGTCTAATTGATCAAACTCATGTCGCAATGTCGGTGGCCTTCTATCTTTTTAGCTTAAACATCGGTGACGCAACATTTGCAGAGAAAATGGGTCGACTTTCCCGTTCTTGAATTGTTTGCGGTATGGAAGCTTCCCACTTGATGCGGGCCCGTATTAAACGGCGTTCGCCGAATTCAACACTACGCTCGTAGTACTCCTCGGTGATTGACTGGCGTAAGTGAAGGTAAATTGCGCCTCTACGAACAAAGAAGAAGCAAGGAAGGGAAAGAGCCACTGCGGGGACGTGGCCTAGCTTTCCAACGCTCTCTTACAAAGGTAGGAAGTTACAACGTCAAGCAGAGCGTATACAACAAGCACACATTGGTTTTGAAGCTTTACAAAAGCAAGCGAAGCCCAAATCGCACACACACAAAAAAGCAATTGGAAGCGACAGCAAGAATATGATAGGAAAACAAAACAAACAAACAAACACAACACAACTGCCAGAGACAAAAACAAAAAAAAAACACAGAACGGAACAGCTGCAAACAACCGCGGAAATCGTATAGATACAGTAACTGCATTAACATACCATTACCATACGTATGTGAAAAAAAGGCATTTAATTGCTGTGAATTCCCACAAACATCTTGCTCAAGATCACTTCGGCCCTTTGCTGTGAGGCAATGCATCTTCACACACAAAAAAAAAGAAAGAAAGAAACGGAGTTGTTTAGAGAAGGGGCGGAAAAGGGTTTTCTGCCTGCGGACACAGTATGTTACCCAGGCAATGGCTGTATGACATTCAGTTTATTATTGCCCATGCGCCTTACACCGCTAAGCCTGCGCTCTCCAACTTTGGTCAAGGAATTGCACTGTCCTAATAAATTTTAAATTATTTATTCAACTTAGCCGTTTGTCTTAACGACGAAGCATTCTGAGCCTACTTGTTTTCTTCGGATGAGTCAAGGACCTCCGCAAACGACGATGTACAGCAATGCAGATATCTTCATTGCTAAGAGCGTCGACTAAACCTCTATTGCAGTTGAAATCGCCGTGCACAATATGATGTGAAGCAACAACACACGCACTGGAACAACGCCGTGTTTCATACACGAATAAGAGGCCTTTCTAGCCCATAGATTCCCCTACAGTATGCTCTCTCCAGTGTGCAAGCGCTCGAACTGACAGGCTTGCTAAATATAGGTTATGCATTTTTGTTATTAGAATTTTTTTTTTTCAGTAAATAAACTTCATCGAGCTGCGGCCGAGACTGCACGTGCTGTGCGGCGTATCTGCTCGTGAAGAAAAAAAAAAGTAGTGGCAAGTTTCGCGCGGCGCCTAAATTTAGTGATTAACGTTCACTCGCGAAGACAACTCGCACATGCGCGTCGTAATGGCCGGCGCGAGAATGGTAATGAGTACCGCACGCTCATCATTAATCCTCGACGTTGCAAAACAGACTAATTCGGAGCGAACACGTTTCTCCGGCGTTTTCCGGGCGAAAACAACAAAAGGAAGAAGAAGGAGAAGAAGAACAAAAGAAAGGAACCAAAAGGAAAGGGAAAAAAAGCAAAGAGAGAAAGTTCGATGCATTTACAGAGCGACCGAAAAGGCTGGAGAGGCCGGTAAACCATCGCGTTTACTCAGACTGATGAGATCTGCGCATGCGTAGCGTGGGAACCTAATGGTCCAGCGCTTTTGGTATTTTTTTTTCTTCGCTCGCCGGTGCTCCTTGCCTGCGCGCTGACCGCCCCCTCGCGGAGGACTGTCTTAAATTCCTTCTTTTCTCTTCGGCCTGATTAACCACCGCTGCCCACACGTCGGAGCAATGGACTTGTTCATTCCCTGGCATCACCTTTCCCCATCCTCCCCCATCTCCCCCCCACCCCCCACCGCTGCCTCGGGCTGCGCCCGGCCACATCCACCCCGTCGAAACTTTTCCTTATCGCGTTCCTTAAGCGCGGTCTACAGGGGGCGAGAACCTGGGAGCGCGCGGCTAACTTCGTTTGTTTCCGGGGCTACTTTCCTGGCGGCGGCGGCGGTGGCGGCGCTGTGTTTTGCCACCGTGGCCCGCTTTTCGTAATGGTAAACGCTGAAGCTCCATCAATCAAGCGCCCGGCAGTACTCCTAACAGCTTTTCCGGCTACTTCCTCCCGTTTCTGCCGCCCCGTCTTTCTTTTTTTTTCTCCTGTTGCTCGCTGCTCGTATCTTGATTCCCCGCTCGTTTCCTCCTCCCCTTCTTTCCCTTTCTTTCTCTCTCCCGAGTTGCCCTAGTTCGTTTGTCCGGTCCTCCCTCGCAACCTTTAATCGATGCCTCCCGAGTGGTGTTCCGTGCTTGACCTTCATTATCGCTGAATGTTATACATCAATAATGATTTAGCGTAATATGCCTGCCTGCCTGCTCCGTGCCCGGCCGTCCGTCTGTCTGTCCCGTCTGAGGTCCGAGGTGGAGGTCGGGTTGTTCGAGACAGTTGCGAAAGGTTCCGCCATTAGACGAGAAAAAGAAAGAAAAAAGAGAAAAACCCTCTCGTACTCGGCCGAAAGTGCGTCTGAAATTAAAAGCAGCAATGAAAAGATGACCGAGCCAGACTTCTAATAAGGTTTATCGCTGTTACTATGCGTTACCTGTACGGCCCTTCGGCCGCTTTAACGAATTATGCTATACTCCTGAGGAGATGAACTTGTTTGATGGAAATAGTGCCGCTATCGCAACTTTGTTTTGTTGTTCTAAAAGTTTGCGAATATAATATGACGTTTGACGACACTATAGATAGCCTGTTGCTACTTTATTAGCGATCGTGAAAACATGTGTAAATACCCGGCAGACAGAAAATGTCGTGGGATATGGCAATGGGAGGGGGGGGGGAAGGAAAATGAAAAAAAAAAGAAAAAGTAGCTGTTTCTAATTTTTTTTTTTTTTAGGAATGGGAAAGAAAGATGAAGGCACACCGCACCACATATCACGTTGCGCACAATGTGTGGCACTACAGATGGGAGTACAGTTCCGCAGTTGAGAAGAGAGAGATAATATTTAATGGCAGAAAGGTGGAGAAGTCGGCTTGAGTGAAGTGCCTCTAGCCTGCTACTGCACGCTGGGGAAGGGGTTTGGGGAATAACAGAGGTAGGATGTGAAGAGGAAGGAGGGTGGTAATAGAAGAATTTCAGTACAGTACTGAGAGTCTCAAACAGAGTTACAACACGACTCGCCGCAAGTAAGAAATCATTGAACGCATTCAGGGAAGCGCTCAAGTTGCTGAAACTTTCTGTGCAGCCCAAAGCGACGACTGTTGAAAGTTGGTCACCGTACTAGCGAGTGCTCAAGCGTTTCGCTATTACAGTGACCACGAAGCCCGGCACCATGGGCGGGGCGCACCACCTTGCCGGTGATCCGGTGCGTAAATGCAGCTACTTTGTGATGTGAGAGAGAAAAAAAAATTCTCAATTCCACCGGAAAGGTGAATCACTCATTGCAATTGCAAAGTAGTACACAGCTGTACGAAGTAAGGATAGTAGTTTTATTGGCCGTATAAACTTGTAAACATTCGCTGACTAACTAAATTAACAATTATGCAATGTGTAAGTGTGACTCAACGAGGACGTAGAAAGAAACAGACACACGGAGACAGCGCTGTTTTTGTGTGTCTGCTTCTCTTTACGTCCTTGTTCAGTCGCGCTTACATATTCTATCGTAAATTCAAACTAACTAGCCCGTCAACGTGTTTAACTAAATTATCCAGCACGGTGTCACGCGCGCAAGGGTAAACATCAACACAAGTCGCTCGATGACAGCTGATGAAACTGTATGTGAAAACGCATAACTCAACCTGCTAGATAATACAGCACCGTCAGAAGAAAAGATCCTTGGACCATGGTCTATGCGTTCTTGCATGCCAAAGTAAAAAAAAGGCCTTCTGCGTTTATTGAAGATTACGTGAACGCTTGTGAAAGTGGATTTTCCTCTGCGACTGACTGTGAATGACTATTATCTTTTTTTTTTGTTCTCCTGATCTGTCCTTCCATTTTCCCCTCCCCCAGTGTAGGGTAGCCAGCCGGGCCCTCCCGTACTCAACCTCCCTATCTTTCCCTCTTCATTTCGCTCTCTCTCTCTCTCTCTCTGCAAACATCGCAGATCACTTTTAAGATGAGGCCCGGGCGAGCGCGCACTTTAGCTACGTCGCCGACCGCGGGGTGGATGGATGTTATGAGCGTCTCCTTTTGAACGGGGCGGTGGGTTGCGCCACCAAGCTCTCGCTTTCGAGACACACGAGCGCCGGCAACGCGGATCTACGGCGTCCGCCAAAGCTGTCTACTACGGCCTCCGCGATTCGCCTGGCAACGCCGTAGAAACCGCCGCGGTTGTCTCCACTCTGTACGGAGCGTCGGGCGAGGAGGCCATCGAGGCACCGTAGCAGCCGCCGGAGGAGAACGCCCCTCCTACCCTCGCCTCACCCCCACAGCGTCCCTCGCCCCACTCATGAGCGCCCCTCGGCGCTACTGCGCGAACGCGCTCGTGCCCCTGCACCTGCGTTTGTCGTCGTCGTCGTCGTCGTCGTAGTCTTCCACAGCTGGCTCCGTTGCCGCTCGTGATACCAGCGTTGAATATCACTTCTGTCGTAAGGGAGAGGCCGCGTTTACCCTGGAGGTATGAGTCATTAGAGAGTTTTAGCCCAGCGGGTTTACGGCCAGCGGAGCGGAGCGGGCGAGCGGAGACGCGATTGCGCATGCGCACAACGCTGAGGCGGCCAGCGGTTTTACGGAGCAGCGTTTACGCCCGCTGGAAAGCACTCCCCAGCGGAGGGTATACGCAGCGCGCGAGCGTGCGTAAGGGCGCGCGGGCGTGTATGGGAAATGCAAGACGGCAGCCGCGAACATGAACGCCGGCAGTTCTGCATCGAAGATGGCGACTGCCGCGCTGACCCGTACATTAGTACTCAGTACATTATTAACAAATAATGCACTGAGAACATGTAATATATCTTTATTCAACATTTCTTGCATAATAAAAGCAAGCGTAATTCAATTTCATTTCTCAGTAACTCCTATTCGAACCACTAGGTGGGGCAGCAGAGCGCCCCGCTCTTTACCCCGCTCGAGCGGGTGATCCGCTGAGCTAAAATTCTTTTTTCGCGAGTCGCTCCGCTGGCGCAACGGTGGAGACCGCTCCGCTCCGCTGGCCGTAAACCCGCTGGGCTAAAACTCTCTATTGCTAAAGGGAGTGTGAGTTATTCGTCGTCCTACGCGACGGACAGATTTAATTTTGAAGCAATTTAATTTCGAAGAATCGCAAGCTGCCATGCCGGGCGGACGCTGCTAAGTACGCCATTGAGCAAATTCGAGATATCGAACGCAAGCGACAACGGCGGACTACACTTTGATCTTAGCCGAAAGAACGGTGGACTGCGGGCATACCATCACTGAAGTCGTTCTCTCCGTCGCAGCAGAACGTGTGTGTAACCTCATTAAGAAACACAAACATGTCAGTCGCCAAACCAATCCAAGCAATCGTCAAGACGATTGCAGCGCCCGCATCTCCAGAGGTGGGCCTCGCGCCCAATATGCGGAGCTTTGAATTAGTGGTTCCGCACATTCCATTCCAGCTACAAATATGGGGAGACCATAGGGTGGGGGAACTTGCACGCAAAAAAAAAAAACATAGCATGGTAACCGCAGACACAAACCTCACGCGGGAAAATCAAAAATAAATAAACATTGAGAGAACCGCAAAGAAGAAAGAAAGAAGCCGCTCATAAAGGATGCTCACCAAGCGAAGCACGCGAAAGCGAAAATGGGGTGAAAGAATTGTGAAACAAAATATTTACAATATAGACTGCTTGCGAAGTTTGACTTGCGTGGTGTAACATTCGGTGTAACTAAAGGAGCTCCGCTGTTCGACCATCTTCGCGGACTGGAAGGGGCGGTGATTTATATTTGTTATTTGAGTACGTTTGTAGTGCAAGATACTGACCGTATATACTGACATTCCCAAGAAGCTTGACGAGGTCTGTAGCCGATAATTATAGGGTCGTACCCTGGTTATAGTGTCGACAACTATAGTGTCTAAATAAATAAATATCGGCTCTGTAGGCCACAGTAAGTAGTGTACGTGCGCTCACTGGACGATCATGTAGTCGCCGAAATGCATTGGTCATTAATTGTCTTTTTATGTCGAATCGTGTACATTGGCAAACCAGGTGGTCCATGTTCTCCTCGCAGCCGCACTCACGTACAGCATTGCCAGCCATTCCAATTCGTGGTGAAAAAGCTGTCATGAAGGCGACTCCCCAGCGCAAACGGCACAGAAAAGGTGCTCCACGTCGGTGCAGTCCGGGTGGAGATCCGAGTTGCACAGAATATTTTAGTTGTTGCCGTTTGGCGGGAGCTTTATTATTATTTTTTTTATGCGTACTGTAGGTCCTCTGCAGAATCATACAGTTAGCGGGCATAAAACATCACAAGCATCCATTAATATGCAACTTCCCATAAAAACAAGCAGGAACGATATGAGGAAGACGGGAACACTTTTTCTATAGCAAGTACACCAATAGTATATTAGCTACATTGTTACACTTCGCGTACACGAGAAAACAAATCTACCACTAGAAATCGCATGCTACACACGAGAAAAGAGATGTACAAGCAAAAACAGTGCAATAGAACGCTGCAAGATACTTTCTGCATCTTTACAAGAAAAGTAGCTATAAAGGTTAGAACACCATGCACCAGGTAAACACCATGTACCAGGTAAAGCTGATTAGCTCAAGCGGGTGGGGCGACAGTTTGGTCGCCACCGCGCTTCAAAAAGGATGCCAGTAATCATCATCATTCCGCTCGGCCGACAGTGAGCTTGCCAGATGCCTTAGCTGCCTGCAGCGCCTGTCCCACAGAGAGTAAAATCCATACGCAGTGACCTTCTTCCCTTTTTCTTTCAAGCGGCGGTGATGTTCTCCAATTTTCCACATGAATTTCTCGTGAATTCCGCGGTGAAGGAACGAATGCATACACTCCAATCCTGGCTTCGAATCGCAGAAGGTATGACCAGGGCTCTCCGACGACGACCATACGTGGGAAGCTGTAATTGTAACGGCCATTGTATGCATATTACCACGGCTTTGTCAGCGACATTGCTTCGACCGATTTTGCCACTTTCGGGAACCCGTCTGAATAAACTTGCTCGCAGTATAGACACCCGATCTCGGGCGCTCCATCATTATTCGACACCTTTGAGTCTTTTTCGCGAACACAATCTGTCTTTCGTGAAACTGTTTGTCGTAAATCTGTTTACACACACACACACACACACACACACACACACACACACACACACACGCGCGCGCACACGCACACGCACACGCACACGCACACACGCACACACGCACACACGCGCACACACACGCGCGCACACGCACACACGCGCACACGCGCACACACAAGCACGCGCACAAGCACACGCGCACACGTACACACAAGCACGCGCGCACACGCACACACAAGCACGCGCGCACAAGCACACGCGCCCACGCACACGCGCACACACGCGCACACGCACACGCGCACACACGCGCACACGCGCACACGCACACGCGCACACGCACACGCGCACACACGCGCACACGCACACACACACGCACACGCGCACACACGCACACGCGCACACACGCGCACACGCACACGCGCACACACGCGCACACGCACACACACACGCACACGCGCACACGCACACACGCGCACGCGCACGCGCACACACACGCACACGCGCACACGCATGCACGCGCACACACACACGCACAGGCACACACACGCACACGCACGCACCGGGCCATGTCTCCCGCATTCGCGCGCATTGTCTCAACGCCTACGTGCGTTCAGGTTTTGTATAATGAGCGACCTATGCGGATGAAATCAGAAATGTTCGCAAGCATTCTATTACCACCTTCTTCATAAACAATAAATTGTCTAAAGACAAAAGGGCGATAACGTGAGGATATATGAAAAAAAAAAGAAAAGGTAAAACTTCCACAAATGAAGTAGATTTCTTTTTTTAAGCCAGCTTAAACTGTCAAAATAAAAACAGCAACAAAAAATCACATTTACCAACAAAACGGCACCTTCTGCAATCGAAGACAATCAATCGAGCCATTTGAATAATACGAAATAAGTGAAAGTGACATCATAACTCGGGCTTTGTAACCTTGAGCGGTGGCGGTATCTTCTGTCGTGGACTGTCTCACTCTGAGGCACACCTTGAGGGATTGGGCTTGGATAATTTGGAGTGGCGCGCAGGTTAGTTCTGTGGGTGTTGGAAACGACAGGCAGTATTGCATCGCAGCAATTCAATTAATGTAGCTCTGTGCAGTTGCTGAAGGCTATTTAAACTCCCCTTCTTGATACCGCAGATTATTGGCCGACTCTAGTTTGCAGCGCGACCACATTCGAGGATACGAACTTGTTTACGCAAGAGTCGGCGTGACGGGCGGTTAGGCTCCGGATGTGGGCTTCTTCCTTCTTCCCTTACTTCTTTTGCACTAAGCAGGCTGCTGTAAAAAAATAAAATAATGATAGATAAGTTGAAATGTTGATTGAAAACACGTGGAACGGGGTTTTGAAGGGAGCTTTTTAAACCACAAAAAGGCGAAACAAGCGCTTAACGTTATCCGACCTCAAACACTGTTTCGTAAACCTTTACGTTGTTTGCTCAGAGAACGCGGCACTGCGCCGCACGTTACCTTAGCGTGCAAGGCGAGCCGCGTAGTTTCGTAACGAGTCGTTAGCGAAATAACGTTTGCGGTTGTTTAACGAATAAGAGCGATCAAAATTATCCCCTAACTACACGCGCGAGGGTAATCTGTCTGTCCTGCTTTTCAACGCGTCATCGCAAACGGTTCCTTCTCATAATGAGAGAGAAGGTGCTCGTAAGTTTCAGGCTTGCAAGTTATTAAAAAGAGAGAGAGAGAGAGAGAAAAAGATAACCGTATTTTCACGAAGGCTGGCAGCTCTCAGTGTAGCGCACCGTACCAATGCCTCGCTCGGAGCCGAACGAGCTTTGCGCGCAGGCGTAATGCTCGTGACGTAATCGATTTTCACCGAACGCGGTTTTACCGCCGGTCGTTACCGTTTATTAAGCTCGGAAGTGTCCCACGATGTTTTCCTCTCATTCCGCCGGTTTCGCTCGTGGAACGTAGCGCGCCGTACCGCAACTCGAGATAAGGAACGAGCTTTTAGGCCCAACGAATGATACAGTTGTGAACCAGAGCGTGAAAAAAGGAAACCTGCGGAAAAGCTTCCATAGCATAGATCAACGTAAGGAAACACAATTGCTTCACGCGTATCGCACTGAGTGGATGCTTTGTGTGCGCCATAATACGTAATGCGAAATGCAGGGGGCGAGCAGCCCCCTGCATTTCGATAGGTGAGCCAGAGAAAAGGATATATATAAAGAAACCTTCCACACACACACGTACGCACGAACTGTTTCTGTGGGAACCGTCACGCAGCCTACGAAGGCGTTCCTAGTGATACGCAGTGTCACCGCCCAATCCCGTGTGTTACCAAAAGCTAGGGCTTCATGCCTCGATACCGAGAACCAATTTCAAGAAGACCGCCGTGATAAGACCGAACCTTGCCTTTATACGAAGGTGAGATGCAGGTGAGCGACAGTCTGCAATACCATTCATTTCACATGCGGAGGGTGACTGGGTTAGAAGTATTTAGAAGGTTAGTTAGAAGAATTTGGCGAGAATTGGGCAGATAGGCGCCGCCATGTCAGGTGATACGGTAGTTTACGCGGAATCGACGTATGCGGGTGCGACCTCGACATACGAAACTACCCACCGTATGTACAAATCCGTCGTAACCGACTTGCATCAGTGTGTAACAGGTGCCTTTACCATTTTGCACGTTGCACCTTCCTCAAAACTCTTCTATGTCTGTTGTTCTCTTCTTTTCTTTCTTACCCCTCCCTCCCTTCCCCCTTGTCGTCAGCCAACAACGCTGTTAGCGGCAACATGCCATCTGATTCGTGAAGTGCTCTACGTACACGGGTAAATTTAACAACCAGTATAGAATGCATCGTCGTTGCGAAGCACTCCCCGTGTTTTTCTCCAGAAGCAAAACCTAAGGTACCGCGCATTTGCAAACAGTTCAAGCACGTATTTCCTCGCGGAAAGCGGTCTGCTTATCGCTCCGTCTTCCCATTGCCAGGCGCTCCTCCTTGGCGGGCTAATCAAATAACTGCGCAGCAGCGCGCGCTTCGGGAGTTACGGCGCAAGCTTTTTGTTCCCGTACGTTCTTCTGCACGCGAGGTACGCGCGCACGTGCCCAAGTCTGTCTCGTTCTCCTTGGCCCGGAAAAAGACGCGAGCCGCAGAGAGAGAGAGTGAGAGAAAGAGAGAGAGAGCGAGATTCGCCTGCGAGCACAGCGTCTGCCGGGAGGACGCCTTGTTTGCTAGCCGCCCGGCCGGCAGATGTCTTTGCGCCGGGCTAATATGCGTTGCCGGAAAGCCGTCTTGGGGGTACGCGCGCGCGCGCGTCCGTCACCGGCTCCAGCGGCGGCAGCCACCGCACGCTAAGGGCCCGCGCTTGTCAGCGCGCGCTCGCCCCCCTTTGAATGACGAATGGGTCCCCGAGACGGCGAGGCGATATCCGAACGCTTGTGGGCGTCCTTCGATCCGGGGGCCCGTGTTGGCGCTGCTGCTTCGTCTCCTGCGACGCGGGTGACTGCGGCGCTTGTTGCGTGATTGGCCTGATTGTCGAGACAGGCGCGGACGCTCTTTTCGGAGGCTCTCTGAGGAGACACGCGAGGCCAGCGCGAGAGACGTCGCTGCTGCTCTTATGTGCGTGCGTTGTCCGGGCCAGCCGACAGCCGGGGTGGCTGCAGCAAATGAGCCTTTTGGTAGCTTCTCCTGCTTGAGCCTTGTTCTCCGTTCTGTCTCTCTGCTTGTTTTTTTTTTTTTGTCTATTCGAAAGCGTGGTTTCCCGCTCCGTTTGTTTTGTTGTTGCTGTTGTATAGCCAGCTTTTGTCATGCGCCTGAAAAAGAGAAATGATTTACGACCTGTATATCTTTCTTTGGTTACGAAAGGAAAAGGGATGGCGTCTGCTGTAGAATGGGAGGCTTTGTCTCTGTTCGCTGCTTGGCTGTGTAACGGCTGATCTCGAAGATGAGTCCTCCTACTCCACTGCATCAAGCCACAGGCGTAGTATGCGCTCGCCCGAACTTATTGAACCTGTTATCTGCGGAAGCAGGCGCGCCTCACTTTGTAGTTTCTCTCACGTCTCCGCATCAATTTACTCTTTCGGGCGCTTCTCTCAAAACGTCTATAGGGATGTGCGAATATTCGGAACCTTCCCACAACCAATTCAATACGTACTGCCCTATTCTATTCGTCATTCGAATCAAATAGTCACTGCTCGTGAATACAAATATTTTTCGAATGCTTCTGAATGTTTCGAACCGACAACTGCGCGCAACCATGTATAAAACTGACGAAAAAAATGCCTTAAATTTCACCTCGGTCGTTGATGTGCAGACGCAGAATACGAGATATTACTCAGCGGAGCCCACTGTACGTTTTGCGCAGGAAGCGAGACTTTGTAAGCTAAACCACTATCATTCCTACTCAGCGATGAGTCCTGAGTGTGCAAATAAACAGCCCGATTCACTTCGGACGCTCAATTCCTGCTTTTATTGAGCAACGCCTGATAACGTGCACTGTAATGGCATCAACTTGCTAACTTTGTGGATACACTGGAACGTGAAGATCCTTCTATATTAGTGGTGATAACGGCTGTTCAGTATTCGAAAACTATTCGAAAAGTATTTTATATTCGTTCCGATTCGATTCGCCTCTTGCAGTTTTCGCCTCGGTCTCGAAAGTTACTATTCACCCCCCCCCCCCCCCCCTAACAACGTTCCTATAATACTCTGGTCCTAATCATATACTTTAGCAGTTCTTTTTTTAAAGTTATTTTCGTGTTTTGTGCTTCGTGCATGTTGTCTAACAGCGACGCGCGCTGTTGCTATTATTTAATTGCCCGTCATTCCCGTCTGGAGTAGCAGGCCAGAATTAAGTAAATATCCCGTCTCCCTCTAAATAGCATTAAAGCGATCGCAGGGAAACTGATTTCTCGCACGTAAATTTATCAGCATAAATTAATGAGACAGCATCGTGAGGAGAACGGCCAAAAGTGAGAGTACTAGTCATGCTATTGGCGCGCCAAGAGTTGTGGCCAAGCCTGTTGCGCGAAAGACACTGCAGGAAAAAGGACTAACTAACTACCTAACTAGCCATTTTTCGTGCAAACCTGGATCTCTGTACACCATGGGGAAATGGGTAGCGCGTCGAGCTGCTGTGCTGAGAGAACAAGGTTCGGAACAAACAGCAAGATCAACTTGCGCCACTGCGCAAGTTGAACTTTCTGCGCACGTCTGCACATCACAGACGTGCACAGCGCACGTCTGTGATGCTCTTCAATAAGCGATTTGACGACAACACGGGTCACTGGGGATGCGGGACCGGCTATGTACCGCCTTAAAAAAATTATGAGGTTTTACGTGCCAAAACTACTTTCTGATTATGAGGCACGCCGTAGTGGCGGACCCCGGAAATTTGGACCACCTGGGGTTCTTTAACGTGCACCTAAATCTAAGTACACGGGTGTTTTCGCATTTCGCCCCCGTTGAAATGCGGCCGCCGTGGCCGGGATACGATCCCGCGACCTCGTGCTTAGCAGCCCAACACCATAGCCACTAAGCAACCACGGCGGGTATGTACCGCGTTTCAATAAATAAAGTCGGTTGACAGTTAGCGCACGTCCTGTCGTCGTTCTTGTCCGTGTCAGTTCAGCGCTGTGACCTCGATTACTGCAGCGAACCAACTGCCACAAAAATCTTTACTCAGTGAGTTATCATCCACTCAGACTTGAATCACTATGCGTGTGCCCCCGGGGCTGTTCCACTCTTCAATGAACCTCTTTAATTCCAACTTGGGTTACTGGGTGTGTACCAGCAGGTGACTGCCACACCTCAACTAACGTCTTTGATGCCAGGGAAAAAAAAGCGTGAGAGAGGAGGTCAGCTGCCGCATTGTGCGTTTCTCAGCGCCATGCACAGGCCCCCCACGCATTGCGGGGGCCATGCGCAGGCTTCGCGGCTTCGTCGCTAGATGGCGGAGGGTGTTCATAGCGAAGGCCGAGAGAGGAGTCCCGCTACACCACATGCCTTATATATATAAGGCGTTTCGGCGCCGGCGTTGGGTTGTGTCCCCATATTGCTTCAATGTTAAGCGCATTACAGTGAACGATCGTGAGATGTATTCTGTAGAATTTTTATTGCGATAGCAATTATGTGGACACTCCAGGCGGATTTCCCGCATCGCCGTCGCCGTCGCCGTGAGGTTCCATATGAGTGGAAGCGTGCGAGAGTGAGCCGTGCGCGAGCCAGGAACGTGGCCCGGGTGCGTGCCCTCTCCTGTGGCGCGCGAGGCAGGGGAGTCAGGCGAGGGAGGAAAGAGGGTTTTAGGGAAGAGGGGCGTTCTTCCCCGGCGGCTGCTACGGTGCCTCGATGCCCTCCTCGCCTGCCGTTCTGTAAAAATTGGACACTACCGTCGCATCTCCTACGGCGTTGGCCACGCGAATCGCGGACGCCGTAGTAGACGCTTTTAACGGACGCCGTAGGGACGCGTTGCCGGTGCTCGTGTGCCTCGAAAGCGGTCTGCGACGTGGCTAAAGTGCGCGCCTGCACAGGCCTCATCTTCAAAGCGATCTGCGATGTTTGCAGAGTGCGCGTAGTGCCGGTAGTTTTGTAGGCGCTGTGCTTTCGACGTTTCGTACGCGTTGAAGCGCCATATGCACGGAGGTCAATTGGTTCGCGACTGCTGCTGTGATTTCTAACTCCAGTGTTACCACAGCGAGTTTCCGCTATCATCGAGTGATCCGTTTTCATCTTTACCTGTGCGTGCGTGACACCGTGCTAGTAATTCAGTTAAAACACGTGGACGGGATAGTCGGTTTGAATCCATGATAGAATGTGTATGCGCGACTGAACGAGTACGTAGAAAGAAGCAGACGCATAAATACAGCGCTGTCTCCGTGTGTCTGTTTCTTTATACGTTCTCGTTGAGTCACGCTTACGCATTCTATGATTGTTAATTTAGTTAGTAAGCGAATGTTTACAAGTTTTTATGGCCGATAAATCTACTGTCTTTGTTTCGTACAGCTATCTACTAATTTGCTATCGCAATCGGCACTTCGCCTTTTAGGTGGAACTGCGAATTTCTTTTATATATAATGAATTCTATGAAAGGCCGCAAATAGCCAGTGACACATACCCAGTGGCGCAAGTTGTCTTCAAAGAAACCCATTGAAGAACACCGCATACTGAGAGTTACGCACTCTCTGACACAAGCTTGTCCGGTGGTTCATTTTGAACTCGGTTATCAGGGACGACATGGCCACAATTAGTACATGACCGGGGTTGTTGGAGAAGTATGAGAGAGGCCTTTGCTCTGCAGTGGGCGTAACCAGGCTGATGATGATCATAACAGATCATGACAGAACAGTTGGGCTTTGCGTATATGTCGGCTCGACATGCGAGGGTTGACCGGTGTTGGGCCAGCGTCGCCTAAAGTAACAGGGCCTACGCACGCTTGCGTGGCGTCACGCGTGCAAGCTGGACCTATTAGTTGGTTTCACCGCGCGTACAAATGAAGCGAGCGAACTTCCGTACTCTACCATGAAGTTTCGATGATGGCGATGCTGATGAGATGCTTCTTATTTTCAGACCTGACTTGTTGCGAGTGTGAAGCTCGCAATGAAAATAAAGTGCGTTGAGGATATGGGTGATACGGGTTTTTTGTGTCCGGAGATCCCGGACATTTCCCTCTGGATCCACGCAGGTTCCCAAGCACTGATCGCACAAACTTCAGTCCACCACTTGTCGCGATTGCATTACGAAGTTCACCTTGCATGACGCGCAAAATAGTTTCTTGTGTGCTGTGTGGGCTCAGTCAGCCGCGTAGTGGCGTACGCGCTGGGGAGAGCAGGGCGTTCGGAGGCCTTAAAAACTTATCTAGGGGGTGTGAGTTCAGCCATGTCCGGCGTTGACGTAATTTCGCGCGCTATCTCCGCTTCAAATAAATAAATAGATAAATAAATAAATATCGCATACAACCTCGTTTTGATTGTTTATTCTAATTCGGACACCAGGGAGCTTCAGATGTAGCGCATCTATGCATCTTTGTGTAACGAACGAGACGCGGCCCTGCCTGCAGTCTTTTGTACTTTTCTTGCGTTGTCTTTAGTACTTTTTTTCCGTTCTTTTGTACGCTCGATGGTTCGCGTGTCCTAATTTGGGGGCACAGAACTTGAAACTTCCTACTTTCTCCTGTCTACGCTAATATTAGTCTACGACATAATGAATGGCCTCTAAAGACTCTGCACGAGCTACAACTAGGCACTTTTGAAGAGCACCTGGTGGTCCCTTGCCAAATAACGTCCACTTGTTCGCAGGTATCCGATCAATACCCATTAGCATCCATAACAGTCAAAATCCTAACTCACCGTGCTTGCAGCGAAGATTTTGTAAGTCTTTGCCCGTGTAGCCGCATTTGAAGTGAGGCCTTTCTTGCTACTACTTGTCTGCGGGGTAATCGCGTTTGTGCCGGTTCTTTCTAATCTCGACAAACATCTATCGGTGTTTTGCTGTAACAAATCACTCCCGGGGCACGTACTATTAGGCTATGTGGGCGTGTAAATGCTTTCTGCATGAGATGCTCCAGCGCGACCCACTATAGGACGCTTAATATTCAAATCACGTGACCAGCGACAGCTAATTACGTAGGGTGCCGTAGCCTGCGAACATTAAAGAATTTGATTTCCTTTTTTATGTGGACCACCGCCGAACCGGTTTAATTTACTCCGAGCACGAGTTCACGACCGTGGGAAACGTCGCCCATCGCGAAACACCGACTGTCAGAGGGGGACCGGTTCGCGTCGTCATGAAGACGTCACTTGCAATCGCTCAAGCGCCCGTTTTGCTTTTAGTCCCTCACCCTTCCGTTTCTCCGCCGTGGGAATTCTCGCCACTGACCTGCACGTTCGGTTATGGCCCCGAACGAGATATCAAACACGGCACCGATTAGGCGCAGACACCACTAACCGCCATCATATCGTTTCCCTCCAGCTTGTGTTATTTGTTTATCTACTCGGACGGGGCCCGACCAACTGTGCACCGGATCCTTAATGTCAGTGCTCCCGCCGTGGGTCGAGCCGTCTGGCCAGTTTCTGCGGTTCCGCCACGCCGAAAGTTTTCTTTCTGTTTTTGTTTTTTTTCGCCCCGGCTAACAAGAAAACTACTTTCGGCTACCGTAAACAAGGGGGTGCGTATAATACAGGAACCGGCAGAAGAGGCGGGCTTCCGAGCGGGGCCTTCATTTTGGTTTTACGTATACCACGAACTTTTTTTGTTCGCTTGTTTGTTTGCTTTCTTGTTTTGCGCCGTTCGGGGCGATAGGCTCTCAAAGAAGGCTGCAGTTAAAAGGCGTCGTTCGCGAAGTCTGCCGGAACAGGTCTCATTCGTAAGTCGACGCACGCTCGCACTCGCTCCTGTGGGAACCGAACTCCTTGCGCAGTGTCGCCGAGTTCGCGCGCTGCCGGCTCTGGGACACGGCTCTGCTGTGGGACAGGCGCCTGCCCGAAAAGGAGCCCGTCTCTTCTGGGATGAGGCTGCGAGATAGCGGAACGAGATAATGAAAAAATAAAAAAAATAAACGGGGGGGGGGGGTGACAAGATGACGCTACCAATAGCAAATCGAAAGGATTTCATTTATATTGCTTTATCTGGAAGGACACGTACGCGAGTGTTCAAGTATGACAGCGTTATCATAATCATCACGAGCGGAAGAGACGTAAGGATCGAGGCGAGAGGAACGACCAGTTCGGCGTGGAGGCAAGTGGCGCGTCACACCTTCAGCGCGGGTTTCATTCTCGTGTGGGCATGCGCACGCTGTAGTTAGCATTTAGCGAACGCAATCGTTCGACCAATGCGACAGAACATGTTTCTTGGCGCAAGAGAATGCAAGTTGCTTCCATTTTCTTTTAGAAGGGTCTTTCTGTCTTATTGCTTGCTTCTTTCCTTCTTTCTTGCTTGCCTTTTGTTTGTTTGTTTGTTTAAGTAGCCCTCCAAAACGCGTGCTCGCTTACAGTTAGCACAATATGTCAATGCGAAGAATAAAAACGGGTAAGCGCAAACCCTCGATAAATAACATCTCTTCCCCTTATAGCTTGGCCGCTCTTCATTGTCATTTTCATGCTAAAACGATTTATTGTTCCATAGCTCATTTAACCATTGGACAATGTAACTTACAGAATGAGTGCCGAGGGTAAGGAAGCGCAGCCGAGGACGGTAGAAAATAAGGTGGGCTGATGAAATAAGGAAATTTTGAGGAGCAAGTTGGAGTCGGCTAGCGCAAGACAGCCGTAATTGAAGATCGCTGAGAAATGCCTTCGTCCTGCTGAGGACATAAAAATAGGCTGTTGCTGCTCCTTCTGGTGGTGGTGATGATGATGATGGTGGTGGTGGTGATGATGATTTATTACTTTATCTCCAATGAACCTGCGAGGCGACAAAGAAACAGCAGCATTAATTAACCACAGTTATGTTACGCAACGGACGTTGAAGTTCCGAGCACGCCCACACCACTTCACATCGCAAAAGTTACTGCAGACCGCGCATATTTTGGACGTCGAGCTTAATTGCGGTGCATAAATTAGCGAAAGAACATTGAGTAGCATGCCTGTAGTTTGGTATTGAACTATCAAGGAGCTTCTCTCTTGAGAAATACCTGCGGCGCGAATTTAATCTTGCCATCTCGATTAACTTGTTCCGTGGTCATTAGCGCCAGAAAAACAAACGCAGACTAAAAGCATTGCCTTACCATAATTACCTCGTTAACGAAGCTAATACAGTTATGGTCAATGAACGCCGTAGCTTTGCGAACGTTGCGCAGTGGACACTTTCTCATCCTTGCGCTTTCTGTAGGTTTAAGCGTGGTTGTACAGACCAAAATTCATCTGCACAATTTCGTTGCTTACGTCTAGGTGACAGAAACGCGTAATCGACAGGTCACTCATATCGTCACTACGGAGAAGCATCTAGTTCAGCGAGGCCGATACATAACACTTACGTGATACCACATGAAGCAGCCAGCGTGACCACGATATGTTTTCGTATTCCAGAAGAGACAGGTAAACATACGTACGTACGTACGTACGCACGTCCATCCATCCATCCATCCATCCATCCACCCATCCATCCATCCATCCATCCATCCATCCATCCATCCATCCATCCATCCATCCATCCATCCATCCATCCATCCATCCATCCGTCCGTCCGTCCTTCCGTCCGTCCGTCCGTCCGTCCGTCCATTACCCTTATTATCCCAATGCTTATGGAAAATTTGGTTGACGTGCAAGAACTATTTTAGCCAAGATGTTACTCTGAGTCGTTAATTTTTATATATTTTGTTGTTTATTAGGTCTGTTTATTGAGATCACTGCACTTCTTGGTGATGCCCATATATAGCTTATCAATCTGTCTGCGTAAACTATATATCTGTGTGTCTAACTTATTATTGTTCTTTGTTAAGCCGTCAACTGCACTGAACTAGAAGGACGTGCCCAACCAGCCTGGCATTCTCAAATAAGAGTAAAGGCCTTGGTCCTTAAGTTCCTGGTCCTTGGTCCTCAATCGCGCAGTGCAGAGGATGCCCAAGATCATCCTTGGCGGTGAAGATCTCAGGATGTGCGACAGTTTGCGGAATTTTACACAGGGTGAGAACCTTCAATAACAGCTTCCTCAAACCATTCTGTAAAATAAGCTGATCTTATCATTCACTTTGTGCGGTAATTAATGGAACAGATGCCAAACGCCTGGGACGAGGCGTGCCTAATCATCACGCTTGTCAACGTGAAAATAATAGTCCATAGGGTGTGTGCGACGGGATTATGCGTGGAATATGCAAATCATACTCTCCTCTGTCATATGTTCAACCTCTCTACGCCAAGGAGTGGTTTTCCTGCCCTAGGCCTCTTTGTGGGTTGACCCGACGTGGCCTACGTTCAGCGTCTCTAAGCCAAGGAGCGGTTTCCCTCCTTGTTCCTCTATGTGGGTTGACCTGACATGGCTTACGTTCACCCCCTCTACGCCAAGGAGTGGTTCTCCTCCGTGTTCCCCTGTGTGGGTTGGCTCGACGTGGCCTACGTTCACTCCCTATAAGCCAAGGAGCGGTTTCCCTCCTTGTTCCTCTATGTGGGTTGGCCCGACGTGGCTTACATTCACCCCCTCTACGCCAAGGAGTGGTTCTCCTCCGTGTTCCCCTGTGTGGGTTGGCTCGACGTGGCCTACGTTCACTCCCTATAAGCCAAGGAGCGGTTTCTCTCCTTGTTACTCTATGTGGGTTGACCTGACATAGCTTACATTCACCCCCTCTACGCCAAGGAGTGGTTATCCTCCGTGTTCCCCTGTGTGGGTTGGCTCGACGTGGCCTACGTTCAACCCCTCTAATCCAAGGAGCGGTTTCCCTCCTTGTTCCTCTATGTGGGTTGGCCCGACGTAGCTTACATTCACCCCCTCTACGCCAAGGAGTGGTTCTCCTCCGTGTTCCACTGTGTGGGTTGACTCAACGTGGCCTACGTTCACCCCCTATAAGCCAAGGAGCGGTTTCCCTCGTTGTTCCTCTATGTGGGTTGGCCCGACGTGGCTTACATTCACCCGCTCTACGCTAAGGACTGGTTCCCCTTCGTGTTCTTCTGTGTGGGTTGATTCAACGTGGCCTATGTTTACACCCTATAAGCTAAGGAGCGGTTTCCCTCCTTGTTCCTCTATGTGGGTTGGCCCAACGTGGCTTACGTCCACCCCTTCTACGCCAAGGAGTAGTCGCCCTCCGTGTTCCTCTGTGTGGGTTGACCCGACGTGGCTTACTTTCATACCCTTTACGCCAAGGAGTGGTTCCCCTCCGTGTTCCTCTGTGTGGGTTGACCCGACGTGTCCTAACGAGGCCCTCCATCAGGGAGCAAAAGAGAATGAGGTTGCCGGGATGGTGGAGGGTATAAGAAAGCCAGCGAGCCTCTACGTGGAGTATCGAGCTCCAACCAGACGCTGTTGAAGGTCACAACCCCGTACCCTTAACACTGGAATATACAACCACTTTGTGGCAAATAATTCACCTTAACCGACTAACCACGTCTGGGAGACGCTTACTTCGGCACTTCGTGTCTGCTAGACTTATTCCGGCCCATATTTAAACAAACAAACAAATATATGCAGTCAGCAATTGATTATTTACGGGTACGAAAGCTATAAGTACGTTGCTTTTCATTTTAGTGTCCCCCTCGAAAAAAAACGAAGAAAAGAAAGCAAAAGAAAAAAAGGAAAAGCCAAGACCGTATGGGAACATGGCAGCACCCGTTCCGCTTGCTGCACCGCGTGTTTATCGCAACACACGCGCCTCAGAGTGCGCGTTAAGCTCTCTGGTGTCAACAAATGATTGTTCCCCGCAAGCACAAAGTATGTATGATAAAACGTCCCCGAGTTCGCGACTGAGTTCGGAGGCTGGGCGTCCTTAATTAAGCGTATATAGTGAGGGAGCGTCGCCATCAGAACGGCGGGCCAGCAAGAATGTTTCTTTTACATGTTTTCTCTTGCCTTAGAGCAGCTGGAAACATAGCAGCACTAGAAAATTAAGTGCGCCTCGTTTGCTGGTATTGCTTTGTGCTTCCTTTCTCTGTTGTTACAATGTGAGTTAGCAGAAAGGTTTTGGTGCGATCTTTGTGTCGCATTTCATGGCTTAGCAGAGTGACAAGTGCGCACTTACACGCAGAGAGAAAGAGAGAGGCAGAGTATATATATATATATATATATATATATATATATATATATATATATATATATATATATATATAGATATATATATATATATATATATATATATATATATATATATATATATATATATTACAGAGCTGCAGTATAACATTACTTGCCTTACACTAGAACTAAGTGGACTAAGTGCTAAAGGCAGAAGTTTGATAATGCGAATCAGATTTTTCGCAGTTCTCTGATAGCCAGGAATGGGAAGGAACATATTTAATAAAGCGTAATTTCGTACGGCCGCAACTGCAAAAGGCGAACATTGCCATACAAGAAACATTTGGATTTAAAGGCCGTCACGGGTTATATATCTATATTCGAAAGAAGGCATATAGATAAGCTATGGGAGGCTGGAGAACTTGGTTGATAACGGTCGTAAACTATATCTGTCAGGGCATCCCAAAAATTTATGCACGTCGCATAAATTTTCCTTTACCGAAAGCTGAAACACATCACCACCACAAAAATAGGGCGCCGGCTCTAAATGTCTATCTTAATAAACAAGTGCCTGAACTCATGGAATCTAAAATCAGCCAAGGAGAACTTCATATGGTTTAAAGGTAAGAACGCGAACGTTCGAAGATTGCTGGTCAAATGCGACAGAACAGGTTTCTTGTTTGCAAGAAGAGAATACAAGTTATCTGCTTTTTCTTTTAGAGAGGTCCGTCCGTCCGTCCGTCCGTCCGTCCGTCCGTCCATCTGTCTGTCTGTCTGTCTGTCTGTCTGTCTGTCTGTCTGTCTGTCTGTCTGTCTGTCTGTCTGTCTGTCTGTCCGTATGTCCATCCGTCTGTCTGTCTGTCTGTCTGTCTGTCTGTCTGTCTGTCTGTCTGTCTGTCTGTCTGTCTGTCTGTCTGTCTGTCTGTCTGTCTGTCTGTCTGTCTGTCTGTCTGTCTGTCCGTCCCTCCGTCCGTCCGTCCGTCCGTCCGTCTGTCTGTCTGTCCGTCCGTCTGTCTGTCTGTCTGTCTGTCTGTCTGTCTGTCTGTCTGTCTGTCTGTCTGTCTGTCTGTCTGTCTGTCTGTCTGTCTGTCTGTCTGTCTGTCTGTCTGTCTGTCTGTCTGTCTGTCTGTCTGTCTGTCTGTCTGTCTGTCTGTCTGTCTGTCCGTCCCTCCGTCCGTCCGTCCGTCCGTCTGTCTGTCTGTCTGTCTGTCTGTCTGTCTGTGACATATGGTGTTTTCTTTGTAGCCAAGAGTAGTTTGGTCTTTTTTTGTGTTTTACTGGGAGACGCTGCTCCCATTGCAGCGACAATGGAAGCGGAATCGGCACAACACTGATGCGGCGTGTCTACTTCGGCAGGAAACGGCCCGAGGAAGAGAACCTCTCTTCCAAGTCAAGCCGGCAGTGAGGACATTCTATTGTAGCCCTGTTCAAGCGATGACGCATCAGATGAAGAAGGCTTCAAGGAGTGTTACATCCGAATACCAGGAGAAGGAACGTCAGTGGATGGTCTACGTCAAATAAGACAACTGTCATGTCCCAGCTAAGGTCATCTAGCGCACAGAATTCCCTTTGTGCCTAACCCACCTGCGGACAACCTCAACTGCCTTAATCAACAAGCCATCTCTCTTTCTCTGGTGTCTATTGTACCAGGAGAGAATACGCATATCACAATTAATAGCCGAACGGCTGTCCTGGCTAATAATTCTAACCTACGCATCCTTATGCCTCTCCCCCAGTTCAGGGTAGCCAACCGAAGATAATTTCTGGTTAACTTTCCTGTAAGGTCACTGTGAATGTTCACCTTGGTGAAACTCATGTGCGCATTCTTTTTGTTTGGTTGAAGTGCGTGCTTGCTCGACTTCTCTGGGGTCCACTCTGTGTTTGTGTATCTGTTGCATTGCAATGTTGCGCTGTTGGCTCGCACCCGGGCCGCTTCCAGAGAGCGCATGCTTTGGGAATGCGGTGGCTGGACGCTGTTCGGCGAAAAAGGGAGCGGCAGGGGTTCTCGTCGCGCACTGGTTCTGGTGAGCGCCATAAATCGCACAGCGAGCAGCTGTAGTGGAATCTGGAGAAGGGAATCTTTGGCGAGTGTTTTGGGTCGGGCCGAGGCGACGCGGGCGGCTCAGGTGGTTCGAACGGCGGCCGCCGCCGATACGAGTTACGCGGCCCGGACACATGGTCCCGCGGCTGTGGGTGAGAATGTGCGCGGCTAAGCGGGCATGTGGGGTCCGAGACGTGAGAGACATTGGACCGATCTCGTTATGTGCCCGATCGGAGCGACTGACTGCTCCGAGGTCTTTGCTCAGCCGCATTCGTTAATGTGAAGCTTCGTTCTGTGTTTACTATATGCCCAGTGTAACGGTTAGTGTCTGCCTCTAAATAAATTCAGTTGAAATTATTGCCATCCAGCATCTTAAGTCCCGGAATACCGAAGCAGGGAACACTGCAGCGGCTTAGGAAGAGCCGAGAACGAAGTAAAACGCCAAGAAAGAAGAACCCTGCAGAGGAAGGGAAGAGAAAAACTTACTCTCCCTGTCTTTCCTTTGTCTTTCTTTCTCTCTCTCTCTCTGGCTATTAATGTCTACAACTGAAGCGCAATCGATGCTTTCATGGCAGTAAAGCTCCTGGGCAACATTAATGTAAACTACATTGTTTCGCGAGACAATGAAACCACCGCTGGTGCTGCTTATGATAATGACGCATTGATTAGCGACAGCGACCAGCCCGTTTTAGTCGAACATGCGACATATGGTGTTGCCTTACTGCAAGCTCTGCGCCTTGGTAAATCTACCTGTGTAAGGCTCGTCTTCAAGCATGACTGCCTACCACCGCGCATAAAGGTCGGCCACTTTCGACATGCGATATGACCTTTAGTACCCAAACCTTCTCAGTGCAGATGTCATAGGATTGGATGCGTAAGTGCTGTCTGCCGAAATTCAGTGGTACGCCCATGATGTGCCGAACAACACGAGACAGACACTTCATGTGAAACGTAGCTAATGTGCTCAAATTGTCAAGCTTTGCACGCTGCATTCACAAAAGACCCTACCCGCCTGAAGAGAGAGAAGAAACTCTTGAGGAAGATGGCCAGAGACTAATCATCGCACAGAGACGCTTCTGCTGCAATAAGGCGACGACATTCCCGGAAATGAAAGTCTACGAAATGCTGTTCCGGCTCAAGGGGTATGCCTCCTCAGGGAACGGTGCCTCTTCCTTCGTCTGTCTCTAATAAGGCAAAGGATGTCAGCCAAACAAGCGGCCATTATATTGTGGCCTCCTAATGTAAGATGCGGCCAGATCTGCCTAAGACAAGCTAACTATCAGAGCAACACCACACGAATCGCCAAGTAAACGCCAATGTCGCTGCAGTCGACCACAAGCGAGACAATGATTGCAAGTGATTACTATGCTAAATTCTCTCACGAATGTCATGCGTCTACTATTGACAAACATGAACATTCCGGCAGCTCGTAAGGTACAATAAGTACAAGGAAAGTTGGCTCCAGTGCTTGCAAGCTTCGCATGGCTTGGAAGATTCGCAGCCCTACCGCAATAAAGTTAAAAAAGCTTCTCCTTTCGGCATGCACGGTGCCTCAAATCTAGAATTTCAGATTTTGATACCCTTTGCCTTTTAAAACCGTTTTCCAATCTTCGTGATTTGTGAACCGAATGTTCAGAATAGAATCCGCATATCTGGCTATGAGGTATTTGTGTCCTCTACCTGTGGTGATGTAGGCAGGGTCACTGTATATATTGGATGTGAACCGACATACGTATTGCACCCAGTCCAGCCTAACAATGACAACCAGTACATCTCTTTAATAATTGTAAAAGCGAAGGAGCTACCGCTCCCTCTTGTCACTGTCTACATTACTCCTTCGGGTAGCTTCGAATCCAAAAGTTTGCGAGCCGTGTTATGAGCGAAACCCGGTTCTTTGATTTTTGCTGGAAACTTTAATGCTTATCATCCGCTTTGGTTGAGGTTGAAGATAGACTCGATGGAAAGGAGACCAGCATCGTTTGTCACGCAGGACGATCTCTACTGTCTCAATGATGGTAGTTCGACATATCTACAAGTGCTTACATACAGGAGCTGCCTAGATTTGACCCTGGTCTCTCGGCGTCTTGAAACAAGCCTGCCATGGTTTCCAGGCATTGAATCACATGGATGTGGCCATAATACCACATATCTGAGGATCGAGGAACTATTTAAATGCTCGTCTACGACCCTGCGACGAATTGACTGGTCCGCGTTCCGGTAACACATGTAGGAAGTATGTCAGGCGGGGAACCATTCGAGTCTAGAAAACGAAAGTAAATAAGTAATGCAAGAGCCTGCGTGCGCTTTCCAGCCTTTCCCGAAATATAAAGAATCTTAAGCTGATGCAGCGACTACGAGCGATTCGCCGGCAGGCTGAAAGGAGATACAGGCGAACGAAACTTATCCACGATCTGAGAGAGGCAAGGCGGACGCAAAAGAAGAATAAGCTTCGAATTGATGTACCGCAATCTCAAAGATGGAAACTATTCTGTGAGTCATTGGATCCACGTCAACGCTTATCTGAGATATGGAAAACCGAACGTGCATTTCACGTATCACCGCAACAGTGTGTTTCTTTCAAATCTCTCAATATGCAGGAAGGTCGAAGGGAGATTGAGATTGCAGAGGAACTTCGCTCAAGACTTGCCAGCTTGCAGCCGCAACGCGCATATACACCATATGTGATTTCTGTGTTTCGGGGCTCTTGTATGGGTGCAAAGTTTTTAGTGGTGGAGCTTGAAGCGGCGCTGGCGACTCGCAGGCACAGCGTTACCTATGCGGTGCTGTGTATGACACGTGCTGCTAAACCAGTATTGATTGATTGAAAACATCTTTATTTGCAGAATATTCGTAGAACTCATGGGTGGGCCACCTAGTCCGGTAGTCTACTGGTGATTGCTGCTGCGCTGGCCCTCCCCACCAGCCAGTGCTGACGGTCAGGATCATCACTGAGCGGAATAGCCTCCCACTGCTCTTCTGAGGGATTTGGAATAGGGTTAGCTATGGGATTAAATTGGCAAGCCCACACCATGTGGTAGAGATTAGCTACTTCTCCACAGTGTGGGAATTGCGGGGAGTATAGTGTAGGGTACCACTAGTGTAACTTAACTGGCGTTGGGTATGTATTGGTTTGTAGTCTCCTAAGAGTGTTTTGTTCTCTTCTAACTTATTGAGGGATTTATGTGGTGTTTGGTACCCCTTCCTGGCTGTTCTGTATGTTGCGAGATTGTCAGCATACATTGCTAAAGCAGTTAGGTCGCAGCACCCTTGAAGGTCATCAGCGGGAGACGCTCGGTATAAAAGAGCTCGGGCATGCCTGTGAGCGGCTTCGTTTCCTCCTGGTAGTTCCAGGTGACCGGGAAACCAGATGAGTGCGGCTTGGCTGGGTGGATGCTTAATCAGCAATGACAACCCTGACCTGTGAATTAATCCATTATTGAAGTTGCGACAGGCGTTCTGGGAGTCAGTGAGCACATCGGCGTTGGGGTTAGATGCTATAGCTAATGCAATAGCTGCTTCCTCTGCTTGATTGGGGTTAGATGTTTTCATCGAGGCGCAGTTCACCATCAATCCTGAAGGTGTTGATACCACAATAGTCATAACTCCGTTCTTTGACCCTGCGGCGTCCACGTAGAAGGTGTTTGGTTGCTTGTCCCATTTCTTCTGAAGGGATTCCCCTCTTTCTTTTCTCCTTTAGATGTTATATGTGGGATGCATGTTCAGGCGAATGGGGTACACGTTGACGGGTCTCCTCACATCACGTGGTGCCTCTTCCCTTTGGTCTATCGTATAGAACAGATTAATATGGATCTTTTCGAGCAAATCTCTACCTGGTTTTGTGAGCGCGAGCCTATTGAGTTGTGAAAGGTATTGCGCTTCCCACATCTGTTTGGGGGTATTATGTACTCCTAGAGCCATGAGCTTTGCCGTCACAACTGGTCTTGGCGCAACAATTTGGCTTCGCGTGAATGGAACTGCAGCCGCTTCCTCCCGCTTCTGAAAGTGAGTGCTAGATTGTGAGTGCTAGTGAGTGATAGAGTCCTAGAGTGAGTGTAATATCGCCGCTAGATTTCTTATCGCACCATCCCACCGCTCTGGCTAGTTGCTTCGGGAAAGTAATGGAAAGGATGGGGTGGGGGGGGGGGGGAGTCTACCCACCTGGATTGGTCCCGGAAACTTATAACGTGTACCCAGATGCTATGGCTAGCCTCCACGTAATACCATCAATTTGGCCATGTTCGTTTAGCAAAAAACATTTCAAACGACCAAATGCGGCATTGTTTATTGATATAAAAGGCGCCTGTGGCAATGTAGCATAATATGCCATTGTGGACGCTCTAAGTGAAGTCAGGATGAGTGGCTGTATTTTCCGGTGGCTATATGCGGTTATTTGGCCCACAGACTGAGGATGTGAGGACCGAGGATAGAGCCACAATACGCCACCAAACATTCCGTGGAGTACCGCAAGATGGTGTGTTGAGCCCTATACCATTCAACCTAGTGCTCACTGGACTTGTCGGATACTTTTCCAACACAGTGAAATCATCTGTTTATGCTTCCGACCCCTGCATGTGGGCGTCTGCCATGACAGGACTGCAAGGCTTCAAAAGGCAGCAACATTAACATATCTGTACTTTCGAAAACATAATTTAGAGCTGTCTCCACAGATGTGCTGCCTTTTTGAATTCACAGGGAAGGCAATGAGGCCAAGCGTTAATGGGCTAGCAATTGCAAACACTCGGAAACGCAGCTTTTATGGTAATTACCGACCTCTATCGAACATGGAGCCCACACATTTTATGCCTAAAGAGGGGGTTGACTACAATAATACATCTCCTCAACTTTCTCGGGGAAAAACCATGGGGCACATCGGTGCGATAAGTTATAAAGCTTTATTATGCATAATTTCTCGATTTGGCAAGATACAGCTGCCCTGCGCGAGGCAACAACTGCAAAACACTCCTGCAAGCACTCCAGTGAATACAAGCTCAAGCCTTACAAAGTGTCCCAAAGTGTGCGTCTACAGTGGCAACGATTGTCATAGCGCGAGACCACCCAATATCAACGTACACAGCCCCCGACGCCCTCAGGGTGCACATTTGGCACGTTGCCCGACTACCCTCTCACCATGTGGCTTCTCTTTCTGGAAAATGATCCCACACGACTTTCAGTTGTATAATTACTGCCAATCGTATACCTCGTTGCCATCGATCTAGGTGCCTGCAGTACGACCATCCTCACATTTATGGTGCGTGCACAAACCTGAAATACGCCTCACCATGTCAGGAATAGCGGAAAAAGGCTAAGATGCGGCCGTCTCGCCTGAAACCGGACACATTATGACCATAGCATGAGTTACACAGTGCCCGCCTATGTTTACACGATGGATCAGTCACACCTGCAAGTTGAGCAGCCGCGGTGGGGATTCCAGCAAGATCCGCCAAAGTTCAGCTAAAACCTCCGGATGTAACACTAATGACAACTGCTGAACTGATAGCCCTCCGTGCACCTATTCATTTCATACAAGAGGAGCCACCCAACCCTTGGTTAATCTTCTGTGATTCCAAACCAGCCCTACAGTTTACTGCCGTCGCAGGAATCAGAAACGGCCACCATCGAGTAGTTCACGAAGCACACAATGTAATATACCAATAGTTGCCAAGTAACTGTGGCATATATGACAACGATCACGCGGGTGTGGCTGCCCGATGTGCCCATGACGGCATCGATTGCGATACCATTCCTCTTTCGAGAGCCGACGCAGCGAAAAAAGCTTTGCGCGCTTCCTAACATTGGATCAGTGGAATTCATCCGACTTTGCGAGCGCGATACTTCATACCCTGGACCCTAATTTACAGCTCTGTAATCGTCCAACCTTCCACGACGTGACTGCACCCTTCTAGCCAGTCTGTTGCTTGGAGTATCCTTTTCAAATCTGTATTCCTTCCTGAGCGGAATAGCCAATAGCCCGCTTCGTAATTTCTGCGGGTGCAGCGAAACAATCTTGCACCTTCTTTGCGAGTCCTCTCTTTTCGACACGCGAGAGCAGCCCTCTCAGCCACGCTCGATGAACTGGACAAGCGGCCCTTCACGGAAATTGAAATTATTGGAAACTGGCTTACACGAACATCAGCGCGAGCCCCTACGGAGGCGTCACGGTGTTATTTAAGAGATACTGAGCTGCGTGACAATTTGTGCTTTTGCATTTTGTGATGTAGAATGTATTAGTGGGCCTTTGTCATTGTGTATGAATATGTAACGCTTTCGCAAACTGTGTGACAGCGCCCACAGATAACATTCTGCCTTGCCTTTTCTTTCTACTTTTTCTCTCGGCTTTCACTTCCTATTCCTCTTTCCCGGTACAGGGTAGCCAACAGGAGATATCCTGTGGTTAATCCCCCTGCCATATATTTGCCTTGGTCTCGCTCCCCCTCACTTTGCATTCACTATGAAGGTATGCCGGTTAACACTACATGCGAATCGCTGAGCTCGACAGCTTTTCTGTCTTTGTAAGATAGTGTCTCGAGTTGCACTTTTCAGAAGTCATTCTCACTCGACAAGTTTCGTGATGTCTCGTTTTATTGCGATAGCAATTATATGGACATTCCAGGCGCATTTCTACCGTCACCGTCGCCGTCGCCGCAATGTTCCGTATAAAATACTAAGGCGATAACATCGGTGCCGCGCGCCGTACGCTGTATGTGCGAGTGAAAGTGTGTAAGGGTGAGTCGACGATGGCGGCACAATCTCGCGCACGCAATGAAAGAAAGCGGGGAGGAAGCGCGCCGTCTTTCGACATGCGCGAGGTGCCGGGGAAAGGAGAGGGAGGAGGGGGCGTCATACCGTGATGGCTGCTGCGAATAGACGATAACGGCTCCGCAGCGCCGCATGCGGAGTAATATTTCAACCGGCGGGTGTGCTTCTCTCCAATCTCTCCTTCACGCCACCTTGATTGTCTGATGCACTGCACGTGTTTCTGCAGGTTTCGTACCACGCGCGTGTGTGTTTGTGTGTGGACGTTTTATGCGAAGAACATGTGCACGAAGTACACACTTCGATCTGCCTTTAAGAAGATCTGCGTGGCTGACGACTCTTCTCGTGGTTGCAACGAGGCGAAAGGGCAACGTCTGCTCAGCCATGTAGGTGACGCGGGGCAGTTAATCGGAGACGACATCGTATGCGCCGCCGGAAAAATCGTCGGCACATACGACGGGTGTTCGCTAAAGCCATGGTACTAACTGCGTGTTTTGAGGACAAGAGACAGAAAGAATGCACGGAGGACAATCACCGATCCTTTCTTCCCATCAAGCCAGCAACCAACTAGCCCATCTGAGTCTGTTAATAGCTAAAGTCATCTTTGCAGTTTCCCACAAAATGTCTGCTGCAAATCCGTGTTGGCTCTGTTGACGTCCACGGACTTCCATCGCCACTGTGCAGAAACATACAAAATACATAGCCGCGTAGCACAAATACGACATGCGTAAACAACCTCACCTAGCAGGTTATTTGCAGTATAAAATAGAGGCAGCAGCGTAAAAAGCTTGGTAATTTTTTAGGAGTGGTCAAGAAAGGGAAGTTGAACGCATTAGTAACCATTTCTGCTTCAGAAATTCCGGTGCCACCAAGACGCGGGCGTGTATCTCCCAGTAACTCTATCGATCGGTGCAGTGGGGATGCAAGAGTGAAGTCCGGTAATGTTGAATGCATCATGCACATATTCACTTTCTCGAAACGCTTGAATTCCTAACACTGCTAGCGTATGCAACAAACGTTGTTTCCATTCTTGGGCAGCACGCGCACAAACGAAACAAGAGAAAGAATTCCAGGCAAGTGCTGGTCTAACAACTGAAAGTTATTATATGAAGAACAAGGTTTTATACCCGATAAGCAAGAAATTCATGTGGATTACATGTATAAATTGAATTGAGCTCAATTTTATTGAACATTAAAATTTACAAAAAATGGAATTTTAGTAGTGCATCTGAATCCCTAGCCTGAGGCTAGCTGAGATTCATTCAAGGATAATTATGAAAAAGAGCATGTCACATAACAAAACAAGAATGATACAAACAAAAATATCTTATTAACTTTACAACATTTGAAAACTAAGGATAGGACGATTATTACTATGAAATACTAATTCAAATCTTTCCTGCATTTATACAGGTGAGTTTCACAATATTACCACACATATTGTTACTTTTGCAGAAGCAATACATTCATGTATGTACAGAGCATAACGGTGCAACAGAATTATACATGGAAGTCAATTCAAAATAGTTACTCCTCTTGAAAAATGTTCTTTTTTGCAATTAATATATTAAGTTGATATATTTTAGGTAGGAAATGTCCTTTCAATGCTAAGGAGAAATTCGTACACTTTTTTAGTTCTAGTGGAAGGTTCTACACGGCGACTCCATTAGCTGTTTTTTCTTACCATATATATTATTTGTTTGCTGAGTGAGGTAATTACATTTTACTTTGTTACGGCTTTCGTAGCGAGAACATAAAAAAAATGTGATGAGTAGACTGGATATTCTTGATAATATTAGAATGGACCATTAGTGCAGTTTTGTAATCAATAAAAGTTGTGAACGGCATGATATCTAGGCTTCGGAAGTGTGGTAGCATATGTGCAGTGGTCCGAGTTTATCTTAAAGCGTATTGTTCTTTTCTGGAGTAATATAACTGGCTCTAGATACGTGCGGTATGTTTGACCCCAGGTAACTAAACAGTAACTTAAGTGGCTATGAAATATACTGAAATAAATTATTCGTAATGTCGGCCTGTCAAATCAACACACACTCACGAGTGATCAGTGAACGAGATCTCTTCGTTTGCCAGTCGTTTACTTACTTCGTTCGGCGCACCGCGGTAATCTATTTCTGTCGTCTGCCTTTTTTGTACCATTCCCTTGGGTCTCGGTAGAGTCTGACTGGTGGCATCAACCCTTTCGTGTTTACATTGCTGTTTTGGCAGTTAATACGATAGTGATTTCTAGTCTTCCGAAGCGGCGCCATCGCAAGCAAGAGACGCTTCGCGCGTAGTTCGAGCTTAGCGCGAGCGCGACCTTGAAGGGAAGCGGCGCAGACGTACACCCGCGGGAGGTGAAATCGTTTCGCCAGGGGAGAGACGAGCGCTGGCGTCTAGGATGAAACGGATGAACCTTGACGTGCGGAAGCCGCGCGCGGTGGTGCAATCCCTATTTCGAAATCGATCTGCGACGGGGACAGAATCTAAGTGCGGCGAAGGCTGATAGCTTCGTGTGCGCTGTGTTCTCGAAGTCAACACTCCAGTGTCAGCGAGTTTCCGCGGTCATCAAGTGAGATTTGTTTGTTTGTTTGTGCACGCGTGACACGATGCTGGTTAATTTAGTTAGTAAGCGAAGGTTTACAAGTTTATATGGCTAACAAAACTACCATCCTTACTCAGTATAGCTGTCTACTAATTTGCTATTGCAATCGGTGCTTCGCCTTTGAGGTGAAACTGCGGCTTTTTTTATTGAGTTTTCACAATAGTGTGACGCAGATGTAGAGTGTCAGCTGGAAGTAGGTGTCAGCTGCACGAAACACCTGCAGCCTGCGAAGAGCGGCTCATTGCTGCGGTGGTGTTTGAAAGGGGGCACGCGCATCACGTATTGTTCGTTGTTTTCGCTATGAACGTGGGCTTTCTTCACTGCTGGCATTTACAACGTTACCGGCAGTGCTGGATCCGCGTCTATGGCCTTCTGCTGCTGTGCACAAGGTCGCGCATTCGAATACTGGCCACGTCCTCATAAGGGCTAACGCAAAAACGCTCATATAGTTTGCATGCACCTTAAGGAACCTGGGGTGCAAGTGAACTTTAAACATAAGGCCATCTTCTCTCTTTTTTCTAATTGTATAATGCAACGCTTAATGCGGCCCACACGAGTGCTTCTCGGAGCTCGCTATGCTTAGAGCGATCGCGAACTCTGCATATGTGACCTTAAACTGGAATGTAAAGGTAAAGCCTGTTTCCGGAATTCTTCAGGGAAATAATTTCTTTTTGGAAACCTGGCAAGTACTGTAATTATCAGTTAGTCAACTCGTACGACATAAACGTATTTCGCATTTATATGCATTTAGGGAGACAACGGTTGCGATGTAGTTCATAATTCGCGAGAAAAATTCTGAAGGCACTTAAGCACTGCTTATGAATTATGATTGCGAAAGCATCAATCTACAATTCCACGCCGCTGAGCGGTATTTCGAGTTATGAACTCCTCGCGAGCACACGAGGAGTTCCTAATTTTGGTCCAACTCGCATGATGTCATAAATCAATGAGCACAGGCCTGCTATCTAAGAGGAGCTGGTTTAGCCCAGTGGGCAAGATACTCAGCTTCTGAGCGTGGGCTCGTAGGTTCAAACTCCTCACCGCCAACTTTTTAATGTGAATGCATTATATGGCTCATGGAGGGGAAAATCCGGCAGTGGGAGCGGATATGGTACAAGAAGTCACGTGGTCACAGAGATGCGCTCGTGCCCCTGCTCTCCCGTTCGTCGTCTTCTTCCACAACTGGCTCCGATGCCGCTCATCATGCCAACGTTCCCATACCACCCCTCCCTTTGCGAAGGTGCTGACTGCGTGGGCCCACTGCCGGTCGGAGCGTTGATTTCGGTGAGTTCCGTCGTTCGCTCTGATGGACGAACTTTCGACAGAGATCTCCGTACAAAACGTCACGTGGTCACAGAGACAGACAGCGCCGGTGGCCGGTCATGGATTCTCAGCCAAACTTCCAGGATGATTGAGGTTACTGCAAAAGAAATGACACAAACACGTGTGTGTGTTATTGGAAAGTAAAAGTTTACCCCCGTAACATTGCATGAGCGAGTTAAAAAGTTTGGCAACGGGAAAACAATACTATTATGTATCGTAACACGAATCATCATCGGAGAGGCGTCGCAATGCTTTCGCACTCATCCACGGGGCATACCTAAGTGCCCTTGACTTTTTTTTTCATGTCACGTTTATTTTCAATTGTTTTTATACATTAATCGTTTCATAGCGATTACCGAGGCGAAGTTTGAATGCAGGCGGGATCTTGCGCCGACAACGAACACGCGGATAATACAGGCGTCTGAGAGCGGGAGCGATGTGGCGTGGCGGCAGTGCCCTCTCTCCACACGCAACACCTGGCGTGGCAACGCAACAGCAGGTGTTGCTCTGCTCCGTCGAGGCCCGCACGTGACGTGGCCTCGCAGCCAATGGGAATTTAGGTGCTGTTTCACTGCTACAGACGCCGGCTCTTTTCGCGCAATGGGTCATTTGATGCTTTCGCATCAACACTGATCTATTTATCTTACAAATGTGGCTTGGTTGATAAAATAATCCACCTACAATGACGACGTCACGACAGGCCCTTCAATTTCGTCTGCTTTGTGAAATAAATAAATAACAGCCTGCAGCACCAGAGCAGAAGAAGCACAGCGTCTTTTCCTTCAATTCGTTATTCTTCTCGAAGATAAGGACCAAAAAGGAGGATCGCAAGTGGTGGTTAAATTTTTATCTGGCTTTGAGCACGAAAACATGAACATTTCCTAACTTTAATATTTCAGTGAGGAGGACCGAGGTGCTTAGCTCACCTTTACTGATTCCGTGTGTTTTCATGCAGTGGGAGGAGGTCAGGCCACTGAGCTCTTGCGAATAGCCTCAGACGAAATGTGACTGTCTATGGGATATTTTAAAAACTCGAGGTGCGACCCTTGCTGTCACCCAGAATACAGAACAAAAACAAAGAAAAGAAAAAACTACTTCACTGCTGCAGGAGCTCCGATTACCGAAGTTGCTAGAGGAACTATGCAGGATTTCTCAAGTTTAGCTCTAAAGCCTCTTTGGCAGAGTGGTATATGGCTTTCGTATCAGACCGTCTTTCTTCAAGCCAGAGATTGAAAACGTAACTAACTTGAAGTCAAGAAGTTCGGGAGAATGAAGCGAATGTTTATAGCATCAGTGACTTAAATAAAAAAAACTGAAAGTAATGCTTGAACTCTGCAGCTATCACTCGGATTTCTTTGTCCACGCCGTTTGCTTATATCACTAAATGGATGTAGTGTCTAAAAAGTTTTTCATTCACGACAAAAGTCGCCTGGAAACAGAATAGGCATTAGTGTTTCTTTTGTCGTTTTGAAAGCGCGTTAAGGCTATTTGATCTGAATTCTTTATTCATAACGGCCACAGGTTGCAGAATCTCCCGCGTCTCTCTTGCTTCCTTACTAAGAGTTTCCTTTCATAACAAATTCAGCAAGCCGTGTAAGCCTCTCAATAAATAAATGGAATAGCGAAGGCATTATTCTCTAGTCAGTCCAGGCTGTTAATGCCCCTTTCGCATTCCAATGTAACAGCAAATGTATCTTGTCCCATGGCGCAATCATTACGAAACGTGCTATTTACCTGTACGCCCTGTAGCGCAGCATCAAGGTTGTATGGATCGCTCTCAGAGACTGCCAACAAAAATAACAAAAAACAACCAGCGAGAGAGAGAGAGAGAGAGCGAGAGAGAAAGCTCTTTATTGAAACGCAGAGAATTCTGCATGCGTGTGTAAAGTCTCCTACATGCTACTTTGTATGGGGAAGGAAATTATGGATTGAAAATCCCGAAGAGATAGAGGGCGAAAGAAAAAGAAAGGACATGTGAGAAAGATGAACTTCGTATTTACATATGATCGCTATATTGCATTCAAAAGGAAGGCTGTGTAAAAATGAACTTTGGTCACTCTAGTGTGTAATATAAAGAATTTTCTTCATCTTTCCAAGCAAACCAATATTCAGAAATAAGCAAACAGCAAGCTTAAAGCCTGCGGCTGCCTAGAGGGACAAGGCATAGGGCCGAGCGTGAGCAAAGAACGAAACGACGTGAGCTCGTATTCCCGAAAATGTTCCTTACGTAGCAGCAAATGTAAATGTATGCGCAAATGTTCTAATTTTTTTCTTAGGGAAAGTGCTGGTCAATGCCGAGGTGGTCGAATGGTGAGTGGCAATCAGCACATACGAATGAAAGGCTTTGCGGATACGACAACTCTCTATTAAAGCGTAGCACTCTGACGTAGCACTATGACGTAGCATTCTAAAGCCACCGCCCGGTATATACCGCCTATGAATGTGGGGCGCGATATCAGAAGCGTATGCGCAGTTGGTAGGCGGCTGTAAGGTCCGGTGTCCCTGTAACTCGCCCGTCCCCGTGGTTAAGCCTGCTTGACTATGATGGACAGTAGACGCTGTCGGGACTCGAACGCAGGGACGTCGAGACCCGGCAGCTTTGAATTAGAACTGCCTTTCTTTTACTCAAACATCACGAGGCTCCACGCTGTCTTCTTCTCCTCCGTAGCAGCAGGGCAGAGCCGGCGGTTAAGCTGAGCCCGAGCGTTGGCGGTCTTGGAAACGCTGGTAGCGATAATGCATTCGTTCAGACTTTGTCTTCTGACCATCGAGCCACCGCACAATTGGTACTCATCACACGAGTTCAACTTCACTTACAGGTAGCAATCAGAAATTCGCATTGCAATCGTTCGTAACAAAAAATGAAATTTTATGATTTCAAAATTTAATTGCAACCTTGTCTGTTATATCGCCTTCGAACGAGACCGGAATTTGAAGAATTCGAAGTAAACGAAACCTTAGGCATTCTCCTAATCTTTTCACACTATTTCAAATGGTCTGAAAAGTAGACTTAATTATTTGAAATTAGTTGCATGGACACGTCTTCTGCTGCAGCGTCGCCATCACTGGGGCTCGTAGTGACACTGAATGCCCGGTAACGGCCGTAATCGTGGGGTCATGGCAGCGAAAACGATGTTTATTATGACTATTCTCACCACGACCAAAGATACTAAGCGGACTACATTTAGAACTGCCTGGAAAATCTCTCTAGCTGAGCCATGGCCTGCATACTTTTTACCATATTGACACCTCGGGACGGAAATAAATGTATACATAATTAAGTAATTATTTATTTAAATAATCAACTCGTATCCCATCTGGTGCATACGTGCGCGTATCGTTTTCGTATATGTTGGGCACGTTTGAATTTTTTTTTTCGCATGCAGTAGCGGGTTTCCTTGTGTGGCCGTGTGAACAAACGCGCGCAATCGTGTCTGCCAAACTACTTCTGCGCTGCCTCTTTGGACCGTTTTGTGTGCTTTCGCTTGCTTGTAGAACTGTCTCTGAGTGTCATTTTACTCTCATCTGTGTCGTCCTTCACTCGCGTGAGGAGCTTGTCAGATGTTCGTGACATTTCACTGCATTCAGCTTTTCGTGCTTTCAGTTTTGTTTGCCCCGTGAGAAGGAATATCTGGCGCCACTAAAAGTGGGTTGCTCTCATTTATATTCATAATTTCAGAAAAAAATAGGATTAATGCAGATAAAATTTGTAACAACTGCCAAAACGTATTGCTCGTAAGTTCTTCACAGGGGGGTCAGTAATAACAATTCACCTTGTCTGCAAATCATAAGCAACATTGGTAGATGAGTTTAATCAGCTTTTCTCCATAATTAGTCTGGCATATGTAAAGGTGGCAAGTGTTGTAACGCGCATTTTGGCTTTGTAAACAAGCCGATTTATCTTAAGTGGCGTACGTCTTTTTCATTGTTGTTGTTGTTGTTGTTGTAGTTGTTGTTGTCATGGTTTGTAACTTGCAGCATTTACATGAAGTAATGTGAAACAGGGCTTGTTCTTTGACAAGTTTTGATTTTATCAACGAGGCTTTTTTAACAAGATGAATGAGAGATCAGGACGATGACTCATTTCTTCACGACGTGTAGCTCATTCCTTATTTAGTTAGGCTTCGGGCTGACACATGGAGCTGCGCTCGAATGTAGCTTTTTTAAAACAGCACGTTATGCTGCAAAATTGTGAAAATTGCCAGTTTCTCTTTCTTTGTAATTTTTTTCGATTACTTCCTTTCAACGAGTTTTATTTAGTCATCTTAAATGGTAACGAAGAAGAAAAAAATAATAACATACAGCTTTTCCTCAAGGACAATCGAGCGTGATTTGCAGGGTCATCCGTTTCTCTCTTCTGTCGTCGCGTCCGCCCCTCACCGCCTAGCAGGATTCCCATTTAGGGTTTGACGGTCGAATAAACAGTTCTATCTCAATTCACTTCAACGTGACCTTCGCTTTCTTCTGTTGTGTCGAGCCGCTTCCAACGGCAGCAACCGCGAAAGCCTTTCACACTCCTTAACGTTAGCTCATGCTACACCTAACCGCCAACTTCGTGTCTCGCGCGACGTTCCTACGCTACTGTACTATGTGCTTCAGCGCCGGGCGTGAATGGGGGCGTGGGAGAGCTTTGCGCAGCTACACCCCCCCCCCCTTCCCTCACGGTTCAAGTGCGAGTGAAATGCGCGTAATCAAATAATCAAATTACGTCCGCTTCGCGCGTCCTTCCAGCCGTTCCGCGCTGTATCCCCGGAAGCCTCCTGTTATGACCTTCTCACCACTCGACCGACAGCCTGTTTTTCGTTGCTTACGTCTCATTTTGCTCGCCGCCTCGTCCCTCAGCTCATGTGCGAGGCACTCGCTGGCTTGCCGTATCGCTTTCATCCCGAGCGTTTACAAAGGCCGTGTTTCTTTCTATTTTTTGCCTTCACCCTTTCTAACTGCGTAGTGCCATTGATTCTCCCGCTCACTTCCCGACCCTTACACATTTTGCACTTCCTACAGGACTCCTTTGGCGAAGGCGAGCTGCTTCGCGCTGCTGCTGCTGCTGCTTCCAGTTTTGAACTTATCCGGCGCCTTCAGTTCCTGTGGCCTGCGCGAAAGTGGTCCTCTGGGAAAACGATCTGAAACTCCCCACTTTCTACGTGCTTTATGTGATGGGAGGTGAGCTTGTAGGACGGAAAGAGGGGGAGGCTGTAAAGTTCTTCCCAACGCTTTCCAGGGCTTCCTTTTCTTTCATTTTCTTTTTCTTAGCGTTCACTTTTGTTGGCCGTCACATCGTGCCAGCAGTTTTTTTTTTTTACTGCGATTCCTCGGCGTGCGTACGGTGCTCTTTGACGATACCTTACCTTTAATGAAGTGTGGATTGGCTTTTCCTTACACCATGCTGCCTTATGAGAACGCTTGCGACGTGTACGCATCCGTGCAGCAGCAGCACACACAGAAAGTGGCCGTTACGGCTTCCCGTTCTCATGGCGACCTTGCTGTTCATACATCTCGGGAGACCATGTTGCAGGCTTGGTATTTGACTTCATCGATGATCTATACCTCGAAGGAAAACAGGGCTTTCGAAGAAGATATTTCCTTTGTTTACATGCTTTTGATTAAGGTTACGCGCAAACAAATGCTTCTCCTACTCGCCATTTTTTTTATTCTTTAGTAAAGCCAAGTGATTGAGGATGTTGTATGGAGGCCGTCGGCGTTCCTTCGTTTACCCCGACCGCTGAAAATGATAACAATGCTTTGTCTTCCATAATTGGCTACAGAGTGTCCAAAGTGACGAGTAGCGAGCGCGGTTTGTTAGAAAGAAGATGGAGGGTTAAACGTTTTCGCAATAAGGGTAGCGGAAATTGCAACAAGTACTCGCGTGTGCGAAGAGGCGATCTACCAAGCGGTCCTGTCTATGCACCGATAAAACAAATGCTTTGGATAGCCGTGGCACTTATTGAAGGGCTTGACTTGAAGTGAAAGGAACAGGAGTGCGGCTTGACTTCCTTTGATTCTTTCTTTCGTTTTTTTTTTTGTGTGCGTGCGTGCGCGCGTCTGTTTGTGTCGTGAGAATGCAGACTAAAGGGACAGGGAGACAAGAGCCGAGCAGCTTTGTAGAAAGGCGTCGATTTCGTTCGCAGGGAGTACATTCTGCCTTAACATAAGCTGAAATGGTGTGACTGAAACGAGAGTACACAGAGAAGTACACCAATCACAGCACAAATACTTACTGCCCACTGAATTTTTAGATAAGTCAGGCGAAGAGATAGCTTTCCTCGAGTGAAAACTTCTAATCTTGAAACATGTATGCCCGTGTTTGTTCTCGGCAAGCTACAAACAGCTGGTATTCTTCAAATAAAAATTCGGCTGGCAATCAACGCTTGTGCTGTGGTGCGTGCGTGTGTGTGCGTGTGTGTCCTTGTTCGAGTTGCGCACCATTTCAGCTCATGTTGAAGATGAACCATACAGCCCCGATCAAGATGTTAGTACGCCCCGCCTCTTTCATTAAATGGCTCCACGCAGGCCTGCAACGCCCCCCCCCCCCCCCCCCTTCAACCTCTCCGAAGAGGCACTCATCGAAGCCGCTTCACGAACACGTGTCTATCGCGACTACTCCAGACCCGTCGGCGCTTGTTTCTTTTGGTGGCACTCGCTTTGTTTCCAACTCAGCGTGTGTGTGTGTGGGGGGGGGGGGGGGGGGAGGGTGTTACAGGCCAGCCCCGTAGTCACTGCAGCGCTGGCGGGCTCGCGCGATCCTCGCCGCCCGCAACTATGCCCGCGGGCCTGAAAGTGTTACGCACGCCTCATTACCTCGCGGCGACGCTCGCTGCTGCTCATTAATTAATGGCGTCCCGATGCGCGGCGCGGACTCGACTCTGTCGCCACGGCCGCCGGACAAACGACACCGAGGCGACCGAGCGTTCTCCGGCCCGCGGTCTGCCGCCGTCGCGCGAGCTCGCGCCCGGGGCGCGTGGCATCACGTCGGTGCAGCCCATGCGCGCGCTCGAGCCGAGGTCCCGGGCCGAAAGGGTCCACGAGGAAGCCACCAGAACGAAGAACGAAAGGGAAGAAAGAAAAAAAAAAGGAAAGTACCGAAAGAAGAGTGGCAGGGGAGAGAGGGAAAAGGGTAAGAGAGAAAGCGAGAGGACCGCATGGCGAACGGGTTGCGCTGGGGAGTCCGAGCGGTAAACGCCGAGCGGCGCGCCTGCGCGAACCTTGACGAAGAGTTATTGATGGCCCTGTTACTCTTGCCGCAGGAAATGTTCCGGGGCGTCCTTCCTTCCTGCGGCTTGATGAATCGGCGCTGTGAATGTCGCTGCCGGCAGGCTCCTACCCCTTGTGCGATTGCTGTCGCCGCGGCGTTCTCGGCGCGCTCATACTGTTGTCGTTGATGTCGTCGCCGCGGCTGCTGCTGCTGCTGCTGCTGCTACAGCTGATCCTTGGGCAGCCGCGATTCTTGTCTACCGGGCTCAGTTTCTTCCTCCTCCGTTTCCTTTCATTTGTTTCTTTTTTTTCTTTGCCGCGATTCTGCTGTTTGGGAGCAGCATACGGCATGACGTCTCGTGCCCTGTCGGCGTCCGGTCTGCGACGACACCGTTATCGTCGCGCCCGCGACTACTTCAGTGTCCCGTTCTGTTGCTCCTGTTCCTGAGCTCCCACGACCTACTTCCGATTTCGTTATTTTTATTGCTTTTCTCGCAGGTAACAAAATATGTTACTCGCGTTTTTTTTTTTAATATTGAGGGAGACGCTTTTATCGCCGCAGGGATCAGTGCACACTAAGATGAAAACCAGAAAAAGAAAACGCATACGCAAGGAAGAAACAGGACTGTGCTGTCAACAGCATGGTCCTGCGCAGTCCGTGTTTCTTGCAGACGTCTCGTTTTCGCTGGTGGTTTTCATCTGAATGGACCATGTGTCAACTCATCCAGCACTTACCGTCGTTGATCAGGGACGATCGTTGTCAAATCAGAACTGCCCAACGATTTCTACCCGAACTCACACATGTATAGACACTCAGACCGCACATAGTTCTTGGAGTCGCTGGCTGATATGCGGAAGCACGAGATTCCATTCTGCACGAAAGACCTGCCGCCCGTGCTAATGCCTGTGTAGTGAAAGTACTCGTTTGCTTCTGACTAGTGTTTTCGTTTGTCTTGTGTTTTTGCGCTTAGATTCTTTCTTTCTTGTTTGTTTCTTTCATAATTCTAGCTTGAGTAATGTATTTGACATTGAGATAGCCGGGCCCTGAAGATGCCTAGTTTCCCATTTTTCTACTTTGACAATTTTAGGAGATAGTATTTGCAAATTATTTGATAATCAATGCTTCACTTTAGCAAAACTATCCACTGTGGTGACTTTGGGCGGGCTTCCAATGCGTTATTGCTTTTGTAGACTCGTCTTTGATTAAATGATGTGCCTTGGAATATTTACTTGAACCTGGCAGCGTAAACCAAAAGGAGCGGCTATGCGACCAACGCAATATATAAACCCCAGCGACAAACAAACGTGGAGAAAAACCAAAACAAAGGCAACATAATGTAAAGGCTGAGGTATACAAGCTATAAGCACAAGCATACCCTACCATGCTTGATGCATAGTCAGAGAACGCGACATATCAGCAATACGTGAACGTGCGTCATACCGCACATTGCCAGAATGCTTATGAAGTCACTACAAACACATGCACGCACACACGCCCGCACGCGCACGCACGCACAAACAAATACAGACACGCATTTCTGTTTTAAGTATCTTCATAATAAGGTCAACTTTTTGGTGATGAATGTTTTAAATTGTAGCACGTATCTGTGGACGTAATTTGTGGCATTCAACAATGCAGCAACTGCAACCTCAGGAACGGAGTGAGTCAGTAGTTGGCGACGTCGTGACGTATACACTTCCTGGGCACCGACCCTGGCTCTCGTTCCTGGAAAGTAAATATATAATTTAATTTTAGGGTGCTCCGATGATTTTCAGTATATTCTGATGGGTCGTCAAACCGGACGGATTTCGACATTCAACTTGAGAGACTTCGTGCGATTCGATGGCGTGTAGAGCCGACGATACAGAGGGGGGAGAGAGAGAAAGGCAAAGGAAAGACAGGGAGGTTAACCGGAGACTATCTCCATTTGGCTACCCTATACCGGGGGAAGGGCAAACGGATGTGATCGGTGAGAAAGAAAAAGAATGAAAAAATATAAAAAGTAAAAAACGTGAGAAAGAACCACACACACGCACACACACATACAGATAAAACAGAGTGTTTTTGTGGGCACTGTCGCGCAGTCTGCGAAGGTGTTATAGTGTCACACAGTGTCACAGTTTCATCATACGTCTCACAGTTTACAATCACAATTTGTCACAAAGTCCCGTGTCGTTTAAAAAACGGGGCAGTGCCTTCATGGCAGCTCGCACTGCTGTTTACATAGACCTGTTTCCAAGGATGTTTTTTTCCGTTATTGGGCGCTTGTCAAGTTGGTCTAGGGTAGCTTATAGGGCTGCTCTTGGCGGGTTGAAACAAGGGCACTCACAAAGAAGGTGCGCAATCGATTCGTTGCACCCACAGAAGTCACAAAGTGGGCTGTTGGCCATTCCAATAAGACACGAATACGTATTTGAAGATGCTACTACAAGCCATAGACGGACCAGAAGGGTGTAGTTGCGCCGTGGAAGGCCGGGCGGAAGGCACAGCTGTAAATTCGGGCCCAAGGTATGAAGGCGTGCATTTTTGAATCCGGATGAATTTCATTTAGGTCACGCGCAAGCTCGGAAAGTTTTTTCGCTGCGTCGGCTCTCGAAAGAGAAGTGGCAACACAGTTGACGCTGTCATGGGCAGATCGGGCAGCTGCGTCCACTCAATCATTGCCGTGTATGTCACAGATGCACTAGATCAATTTATGATCACAGAGGCGCGCGACGCAGTCAGAAGAAAGTTCAGCGTCGCGTAGACAAACTAGAGAGTGAGCGACGGAGGACATTCAGTGAATAGCTAGACCTTCCCAAGCCGCTTTCACATATCTGGACGACAGTCCGTGGTCTTCGTTCATCCCCACCACAACAACGGCCCCCATTCGCAGCTTTGGCCCTCCATCGTACCCAAACTGAGCTTGGTGTGGCGGAGGGATTGTATGCGAGGGTCACTGGCGAGCCTGTCAACACCAACGTTCATGTAAGCGACCTCCCTGCGGCTCGAGTACTAGAAATGGACGTGTATTTTGCCATGGAAGAACTGGAAGCTGCCCTGGCCATTTTTAAACGATTATCCTCTCCAGGCCCTGACGGCGTCACCTATGTTGCACTGCGACACCGCAAAAAGAGCGCTTCTGAACGGTTTCAACAACTTACGGCATAGAGGTAAAGTTCCCCGGCAATGGTAGTTACCTTTGCTAAATCCGGGAAAGCTTCCGTTGGACTTGTTGGCATATGGTCCTATCACTCTGGCAAGGTGCATCGGGAAGGTGATGGAAAGGGTGGTCCTTGCAGGTCTAGAATCGTATCTCGAGCGTTACAATATCTTCCTCACTTTCATGGCAGGCTTTCGTCGGGGTCGTTCCTTGTTTGATAGCGTCATTGACCTGACAACGTTTGTGCAACAGGAGAAGGGCCCTAAGTGCGCATCAGTTGCGCTCTTTCTCGACGTCGAAGGCGCATATGACGACGTTGCGCATGACGCCGTCAACCCCCTAGAGACTATTGGGATCGGCGGCCGCGTGCTTCGCTAGTTATCCGACTAAACAACTCACCAGTCATTTTTTTTTTGTAAAGCAGAAGATGGCCCCACATCTGAATATTACACTTACTGCGGTGTGCCTCAAGGAGGAGTATTGAGTCCCACATTGTTCAATGTGATATTCATTGGACTAGATTTTTTTTTTATTGCGACAGCGTGCCTTGTGGCATAAAGAAATGTTTAAACATGTAAATACACTCCGGATTCGTGGAGGAAGTCCAGCAATGTCCGGTGGTGGGGCCCCAAGATCCAACTTTCTACGTCTGGTGGCCGACCTGGGGGTGGTCCACAGCGAAGCAGGTGTTTCTGGCGGAGGGCATGTAGAGAAGGGCAAGTCCAGAGGAGGTGCCCAGTGTCCACCTCGCAGACAGGAGCGGGACAGAAGGGGCAGGAATCGCTCATGGAGGCACGGTACTGTGCCGACCACGACCAGGTTATCGCAGGGGTGAGGGCGACACGGAGGCGTAACCTTCGTAACAAGACCTCTTCCCAGCGCGCTAGGCCGCCAGGGAGGTCGGTGCCACACGGTGGGAGAAGTGCTCGCGTGGCGCGCCGAAGGTGTTCTTTTTCTGCGAGGAGCTTTGTCTCCGGAGAGATGGGGGCCAGTTGAAGTGGACGCGAAGGTTTGTTGTGGCTCGCTGCATCCACTAAGGCTTGTGTGGGATGCGCATTGCGACGTATCCATTGTACACGTACTGTAACGGACAATTTCTCCACTGTGTCCTGAATCTCCTGTGCCGAAACGCCGGAATTCAGAACACGCCGCAGACAACGGATGGCAGCTGAGGAATCGGTGAAGATATCAATGTGTCTCCTAGACGGCGGAAGCAGCGGACAGAGGATGGATACTGCGTCTCGGATTGCCAAGAGCTCCGCCTGTGTCGACGGCCAGGCAGGGGAGCAAGCATACGAGCAGGTTGCGATGTCTGACAATATTTCAGGACAAGCGATAGCCGTGGTGACGTGATCATCACTCACACTAGCGTCGACATACGCTACATGTCTGCACGAAGAGCTTGCACTCGTAGCTGATGGGCTATTTGCTATCATACTCGACTCTCTAAGGTGGCCAATGGATCGTGTGTGTATGCGAGTCAGAGGCCGATTGTCCGTAACTTGCTGATAAAGCCATGGTGGTCGTGGCGAGCAGGAATCGCAGGGCATCACTGAACCGTCTACCATATACTTCTCAAGAGCTGCAGCTTCAGGGATATTGTGGCACTTTGCGGAACGAGCTTGGCGACGCTGGTGGACCAGTTCGACTAGCGTATTTAATTGCGCTTCGGCCTGGAGTGCATGAATGGGTGTAATTTGTGGGAGGCCCGTAATAACCCGCATTGCTGCTCGATTGATGGATTCCAAGCGGTCCCACTCTGCTCGTGTCATGTGGTGAAACTGGGCTTGGTATATCAATCTTGGCTGTAGCACAGTACGTATGAGGAGGCGGGCAATGGTGGTTGTGGCACCACCTGACTTTTGAGAAATCCTACGGATGAAGTGCAGCATTTGGGATGTCTTCTGACGTGCTGTGCGAATCCAGGGGCCGGCGGAGCCGGAATCGTACAAGTCCAGGCCGAGGACTCGGAGTGAGTTGACGATTGGAATTCTGTTTCCGTGCAAGAGAAGGACGATAGGGGTGGTGTTGAACGCACGGCGGCCGCGCGCATTCGCGACCGGAAGCAGAGCCGTCTTTTCAGGCGACAACGTAAGTCCCAGAAAAGAACACCATTGATCAGTAATCGTAAGAGCGAGCTGCAACCTTGTGGCTTGAATTTGGAGAGACGGGTGGACAGTCCAGACTGTGATGTCATCCGCATAAATGAGTGCGTGCAGGTCAGCAATGTCGCCCAATCGCCATGCCAAGGGTAGGAGGCTAATGTTGAAAAGTATGGGGGCCAGCACTGACCCTTGCGGTACACCGCGATGTGGGCGAAAGGATCCCACATTCTCCTTGTTGATGCATATGGCGAATTCACGAGATGTAAGAAAGGTGTGAATAAACTTGCATATGTGGGCGGGTAAGTGAATCCAGCGTAGCACTTCAACGAGGGCATCGTGGCTGACGTGGTCGTATGCTTTGTGCACATCCATGCCGAGCACGGACCTCACTCGGGTCGATCGGCCACCAATCAAAACCATAGAGGACAAGTGACCTAGGCCGTCTTCTGCACCAAGGTGGGGGCGGAAGCCAACTTGCGACGGGTGGTACCAGTGATGTACGTCTAGCCACCACTGGAGACGGTTAGCCACCATGCGTTCCAACAATTTCCATAATGTACACATGAGAGAAATTGGTCGAAGATTTGATATGTTGTCATGAGGTTTGCCGGGCTTTGGGATGGCGATTATAGCTGCTTGCAGCCAGTGCTCCGGTACTTCTCCTGACAGCCATGCAGCGTTTAACGAATTAAGAACATCTTCCAAAGTGGCTCCTTCTAGGTTTTTAAATGCTTCATAGGTCACGCCGTCAGGACCCGGGGCAGTCTTCAATTTAGCTTGGTCTATTGCAGCGAGAAATTCAGCCACCGTGAACGGAGACTGCATCCCAGCGATAGCGTGAGCTGATGGGAGTGCCCCTGCACTCGGCGGAAGCGTAAATGGGGCGGAGACCACAGGTGGCCGCGTATCATAACCAGGAAATAATGCCTGCGCTATGTCAAATGCAAAGGCGTCTGCGGTTTTGCCAGACGCGAGGCACGCGCTGGAACACGGGTCAGGAGAGCGTCCACCGACTTCCATTGCTCGGAACGTTCTCCAAATTGAGGCGGCGCTGGTGGTTGGAGCTAGCGAAGAACACCAGGCCAACCAGCGTTGACGTGAGAGGCGGCGTTCGTGGCGTCTAGCTGCAGCTGTCAGCTGACGGTGGCGGAGGTGAGCCTCCACGGAATCTGGGTGTCGGCTGGCATGAACCTCTGCTTGGCGACGCTGTGCCCAAAGCTGCAGGAGTCGAAGATCTGGCGCCGGACGAGATTCCTCGACCCATGACGTTAAAGTGGCTGTTTTGACCGCCGATTGTAACATTGGGATGGGGTCGCATAGAGGGGCAAGAGCGTCCCTTGATAATGAAGCACGAAACGTGTCCCATTCGATCACCCTACATTGGCGACGGAGGCGGTCAGTTTTCTGAGGGGCTAAGCCGAGCCGAATAGGATGGTGATCACTCCCCCAGCAGTCCGGTTCCCGATGCCAGGTAACTGTCTGATGGCCCAACCACCAGGCCAGGTCCGGTGAATACGCTGGCATTCGTGGGTGGGTGCAACGTCGTGTAGGCATGGATACGTCATTAATCAGATTAAAGTTGTTCTGCGTGAGAGTATCAAGGAGGAGACGTCCACGTTCACTAGACACACAGTACCCCCACTCACGGTGAGGAGCATTGAAGTCACCTACGATGAGAATAGGACAGCCAGGATGATGCCGACGAAGCCAGGTGATCCACCCTAGACGAAGACGGGGCGCCTGTCCCGAGTGAGGACGCACATAACACGACACAAGCACAACAGCACACTGAGAGAGTTGCACCTTTATAGCCACGACCTCTTGCCACGCAGTGCACCATGTCACCATAGGTATAGCCGTCTGAACGAGGGAGGTACGAACATATATAGCTGCTTTGCCTGGTTTATCACCCGACAGGCACGCGCGGCGATCTGGGATGGAAGGTGTTGCGTAGCTAGTAAACCCCGAGATTCGAGGGAGAGAGTTCTGCTCCTGCAGGAGGAACGCCCAAGCTCGAAGTGAGCCCAAGCGAATGCGTTCTCGGAGCTCGCCAACCTTGTTAGCGAGACCCCGACAGTTCCATTGAATTACATATGAAGGCGGGTTGGAGGCCATTGTGGCAGCCATCATAATAAGTGCTCCGCAAGAGTGGCAGTTAGGGCCTGTAACTGTTGCACAACATAACGCAGAAGCGATGCCGGGTCGGAGGCGAGTTTAGGCGCAGGTTCACGCACAGACGCAATACCTGACGCCGGCACTAGTGAATGACATTTATGAGGCGTTTGTGCCGCCGATGACCGATTTGTTGTCGACGAAGTGTTCGCAGTGACAAGGCGGTTGCGGCGAGAGTTGAGTTTGGATAGTTCCGTTTGCAATTTTTCGATGTTGCGATCGATGTCACCCAATTCCTTTTGAAGTTCCTCCTGGGCCGTTGTAGACGCGCGATGCCTGTGGCGAGTCCGGCTAGTAACATCGCTGTAAGTTGCCTGAGGAGTGGATACTTCCTTAGATGATGAGGGGTCTTCTTCCTCGATGGCTTCATCCTCTTCTGTTAGCGGAGCGAAGCGGTTGGGAGACACCAACAGGTCCTGGGTATGTGGAGTAGGGCGAAAAGTGCGAACGCCGCGTTTACTTTTCTGAGCCTTACGTTTCGTTGGGCAAGCGCGATCCGTTATTGAATGGTCATTGGATTTGCATAGACCACATCGGAATGCTTGGGAGGTGTTTGGCTCATTTGTCTGCACCGGAGCCGGGTTAGGGCACGATGCACGCATGTGGCCTTGTTGTAGGCACTGGTAACAGTATACTACGCTTGGGCGGTATGAACGAGGTCGAAGGACGCACCCATTGTAGATAAACCGTTTGGGTGGGGTAGCGGGTCCGGAAACTGTTATCAGGCATGTGCGACCACGTCCTAGGTAGCGGGCTAGCAGCACATGATGAGTGTCACAAGTCAAAGTATCACGTAGAGTTTCCGGCGGTTCGTCGGGATCGACCCCTGTTACCACGTAGCGAGAGATGTCCGTGCCAGAGAGCAGGTATGCTTGAACGGGCAAGACGCGTCCTCTGGGAAGGGTGATTGCTGTCAATGCGCACAGGGCACACACTTTCTCTAAGGACGGCACCCACACCGACACCGTGTTGGAGGCCCGGTGATACGTGTAGCCTGAGAAGCCCGTCGCGGTGACGCAAGAAGCGAGCGTTTTCTGAAGGGTCGTCGTAGGGATGTCTTCTATGTTGTAGCCTTCCTTTGGACGGATGGCAACTTTGTACGATGCAGGGGGGCTGTTAGACAGGCGTTCCGGGAGAGCATCTGGATTCAACAGACACGGACGCTTCTGGAGAGTAGCAACTGACGAGGCAAGCACTGGAGACGCGCCCGGTGATGCAGCGTTGCACAGAGACGCCTGTGTTCGCGGGTCCCCTACCTCGTCTTCCATCGACTCTTCGTTGGTGGCGGTAACCGACTCAGCAGCAGTAGTAGTCGCCATGATCTCCACAGCTAACTGCTGCCGCAGCTGCTCTTTCTTGCGCGGCGTTATTGCGCCTTGGCGGGAACGCTGTTCACGCGATGAGGCGGCTAAGCCTAAAGCGCTCTGACTCACTTTAGGCGACGCTGTCTTGCCCCCGGGAGCATCCCGGGGGCCGTCGATGGCTCGGTTCGGTGCCACAGGTGGACTGGCTGCGAGGAGCGGCCAGAGGTGGCGGAAATTCACAGTTCCAAAGGGAAAAAGCACTTCAAAAGCCGGAGCTGCAGGAACACACGTCCGACGAAATCAAGCGCTTGCAGCGCCCCTCTGGACTAGATGAAGTTTTACCTAAAACAATCTACGTCTCGACGTACGCAAATAACATTTGCCTTTCGACTTCTGCGGTTACTCGCGTTTACGTTCGCGCGCGATTGCAACAAGCAGCAACTTTGACATCAGCATACCTTCAAACACAAGGCTTCACTGTATCAATCGAGAAATGTGCATTGATCGCATTCACACGTAAACCTATGACGCCGTACCCAGTCTCCATTAATGGATAAAGGTAAAGACTAATCCTCTGGGTAAAGACTCTGGGTAAAGACTAATCGATTCTTGGGTGTAATGATTGACCGAAATCTTTCATGGAGTCCTCATTGCACGTACCTGAAAAAAAAGTACGCTGTTGATCGCCCAGGTACAGAGATTTATGTGCGGGATAACATGGGACACACTGCACGCTTCATACTTAAGCTGTACAGAGCTCTATTTTTAGGGTATCTACGCTACAGTATTCCAGTGTTGTGCAGTACGTGCAAGCGAAATATTCGCTCATTGGAGAGCTTGATGATGATTGAAGTTCATTGGCACAAGGGCATCTAAGGCCAAAGAGCGCCAGGACATGACCGGAGAGCTTACAGGGCCAAGCATTGTGCACGTGTTTAGGACATCCTTGCTGTGCGTCAACAGCTGTAACAATCCGGCTCGTCAAAGATCATCCTATCCAAACATACGTTGCTGTGGATTGTCTCAGGACGCATCTGCGTCAGCTTTCCTGCCTCCCGGATCATCACTTGGCGTTCTTGCCATCGCAGAGACCTCGTGAAACGTTTTCTGAAGTTATCATCACCCATACACTTTCTTTTCCATTAGGATACATACCAGCAGCAAGGCCTTCATTGCCCTTGTAGTGTCTCCAAAAGCCTCAGGTGCGCCTAAGTATTTCGGGTGTAAAGAAGAAGGCCAGTCACCCAAAAATACCTCTGAAACAGATGACGCTGCTACTAATGAATGAGACATACGGGGACCGAATACACATCAGTACGAATGGTTTGGTCTCATCTACCAGCTCTTCAGGTGCCGTTGTCCTTCCGGCTAAGAAAACCACAATGAAATTCAATCTGTCACACATAACAACATCAACGGTGACAGAGCTTGCTGCCCTGTGTACCGCTGTCAAATACCTCCTGCAAGAGACACCTCAGAAATGGGTAATCTTTTGTAACTCTAAGGCAGCCTTTCAGAGTCTGCATTTCGCACTATATCATAGGACTCCATGAGCGGCTGACATGAAATAAGAGAAGGCCACCATCAAGCTATCGCTAAAGGGCATGAAAATTATATTCCAGTGGCGAATGTGAAGCTCTCCGGACAGCATTGAACCAGCTGGACTCTACACCATTTTTGGAAATGAAGATCCCTGGACCATGGACGTACGCGTCGATGGCACAGAAAACCACGAAAGCGTTGTTCAAGTACTTGAACTCTACAGGTCGTGGCAACCGTGTGTAGACTCGGTGCGAACCTTCATATGTGCGCGGAACTGTGCTCTCTCTATCTCCTCTCTCTTTCTTTCCAACCCTATACCCCTTCCCCCAGTACAAGGTAGCAAACCGGACGTGCACCTCGCTAAACTCCATGCCTTTCCTATCTTCTGTTTCTCTCTCTCTCTCTGATGTGTCTGGACGGCTTCAAGCTTAATTTAACGGAAAGAATGACAAATCTAAAGTACGATGGTATCATTGCTTTAACCATAGTACTGAGAAGTGGTCCTCGCCTGAAAGCTATTCCTCGCATCCACCGAGTAGGGAATCAGCATTCAAGTGCTCTTGCAGCACTTGCATTGCGGCTCCCTACTATACCGTGTGGAGCACAGCGATGCCCGTCGACTACGAAGAAGGCACTTCTCTTCAGTTGGGCTCATTGTTGATTCTTCATACGAGGAGTTGCTTGAGAAACAGACCTTCATCCGGTGCACTCACACTGTTGTCGGGAGCATCCGGTTAGAAAACTTTCACTCGGTGATGACGATGAACCTTATATGATAAGGAAGTTTCTTTAGTAGGCCAAAGAAATTCAGGTATAAGTTGCAGAGACCGGACATTACTAAGACTTGAAGCTCCGGAGTTTTGCGTGCGAGAACCCCGATCTGACTTATTAAACGCATGTCGTGGTGAGGGACTACGGAATAATTTTGACCGCTTGGGTTTCTTTAACGTGAACATAAATCTAAGTACAAGAGCGCTTTTTTTTTGCATACCACCCTTATCGTAATGCAATCACCGCAGCCGCAATATTGAACCAAAGACCTCGACGTCCGCAGCCCAACGCCATCGCCACTGAGCTTTCCCGTGGACCAGGACACATATGACTGGTTGCGGCATACGATAACATAACCTAAATCACTCGCACACTGATTCAAGTGATTCTTTTTTTAGCGTCGTTTCTCGCTGCCTCTCCCCCTTATCCTGGTGAGGAGTAGCGAGCTAGGCACACGCTCTCCAGGCCAAGCTCTCCTCCTTCCTCTTCATTAAATAATCTACTCCTCCTTCTTTAGAGTCAATGAACCCAACATCGCATGATTCACTTCAGGAGGAGGAGGTGGAGGAAGAGGAGGATATTGGCTGTAGAGCGAATCTAGCTCATCGTCATCGTTGTTACTTTCCGCGCAGGTATCGAACCCGTGTCCTGTACTCTCTCTCTCTCTTTCTTCGTTTGTTCCTTTCTTTTTACCCCATATTCCCGCTCACCAAGTTCAGGGTAGCAAACCGGCTGTGCATCTAATTAACCTCACCGCATTTCCTCTTCTTTCTCTTTCCGTCACTCTCTCCGCGCTCGACAGATTTCCTAAGCACCGCAATGACATTCATTATACATGCCTTGGCGATTTCACTTCTTCGTCTTTTAGCAATGACAATCGATAATTCTTGTCGAGCAGGGAGTGAGTGAGTGAAAACTTTTATTGAGTCTTTCAAGAGTTTCGCGGTTACGAGGACTCCGTCGTCTTCATCTTCTTGGCGCTGGCGACTTGAGACTTCTCTTCAGCAAGGGTGGGCCCCTATTACAAGGCTCCACTGAGTCGTGCTGCATCGCTCGCGTGCTGCACTAGGGCCCTTTGGGCCGTGAGCTCGCTGCTGGTGACCCGACTCTCCCATTGCTCCGCACTTGGGTGTTCGTGTTTGTGAAATGCTTTGTTGCATTCGCACTCCCAGGTGATGTGCTAGAGTGTAGGTGTGGCACCGCACCAAGGGCAGGTGGCCCTGTATTGTGTCGGGAACATCTTATTGAGCCCGTGTAAGTTGGGGAAGGAGTTTGTTTGTAGTCTGCGCCAGCTGGTCGCTTCCTCCTTTGTCGAGGAACAAAAATTCATCTTTAAAGCAGTTGTCGCTCTGCACAGTTGATTTTTGCCAGAATGGCATTCAACATGGCAAGTGGTTTTGCCAAGTCTTCTCATCTGGGCGGCCAAACAAAGGACAATGGGAAGAAAGGACTGAAATATGAGTATCCAACTAAGCTTTGCGATTGCTAATTCGTCGGCACGTAAACTAGTGATAGAAGAAAACATAGTAAAGAAATAAACGTGCATAGCCTGAACACGTGTCGTCTACGGCACATCGCAGAAGCAAGTAAGCCGATACGTATCACTTAATTACTTATGAGCACGTTTCAACAAGCGCGGTCTTCAAGAGAAGGGCAAAAGGTAGGCCGTTGTGGCGCTAAGTTATGTCTCGAACACAGCTCCATATCGCAACGTGGCCGAGGCTTTGGTTTGAAGAAATCAGAAGCTCTGAGGTTGGGAAATCGAAAACCAACAGGTTTACTGGCACTTGTACAAAACTTATTTACATCGTTCAATAGGTAAAACAGGAAAAGACTTTCCAATGTTTAGCAACGGGCGTCTGGATCAGCTTTGTTTCCAGGGCCCAAAGCCGCTTGTTTTCTTTCCGCACCGTCACTATAACACCTCTGTTCCAACCCTTTCTCCTCGCAGTAGCCAATCAAAAAAAGAAAAAAAAGGTCACAACCCACTAGGACAACAGCCAGTCAAGTAGCACAAACAACACTGCCGCAGAGAGAATATCGGACCGGCGACTCCCACCAAGTTCCAGCGGGCGCAAAGGCCGCGAGAGAGGTTATGGCCATGGTTTATATTCATCATCATCCGATAATTTACTTCCAACTGGTCTTCTCCGCTACTTCTCAGCACAGGGCAGGCACCAGTTCGTGGCGGCTTTCTTCCGGGAAACGTCCATGAGCCCTTCACGTCGTCTCGGCCTCCCCGGAGTGGCAACTCTTTCTTCCCTTTGCGGCGCTTCTTCCCTGACGAGGGGAGCTCGTTAGGGGAAAAGTAGCAGCACCCAGCATCGCGTGGGAACTGACCTTAGACTATTTTCCAGCGTGGCTCTCGCATTCTAATTTTGCGCGTGACAAACAGCATGTTGTCTTCTGTAGTCATAACAAGGCGTACACTGTTCAGATTCCACCTCGCAACCGCAGTTAATTCGATGTGGGCCAAGCACATACAAAGAATCAAGCAAAGGTGAGCAGACCGCACCACGCCTAAATGTGGGCGAACATTTCGCCTTGCAATCCAAATAAATCGCAGTCATTAATGCTTCTAGACCTGTCACTGGTCCAAGTCCAAGCCTTCTCGTTCACTGAGATGTATAAACTGTTAGTGTCAACTCCTGCGCATGCGTGTCTCTGCTCTTCGCCAGTGCTACTCAGACCGATGGCGTGCCGGTAAATGCGAGGCGACCTTATTCGTGACCGAATAACAATGTTCCTGTACTCGCCTGTTTACACAACGGCCTGTTTGCTCGATATATAAACTTCTGCATTCGAACGGAAGCTTTTTTTTTTTATTGCTCTACGCCAACGCCAGCGCCGCCCGTGCAGCTTACGTGGCCCCGAGAACGCAGTGTGCTTAATAACCAACAAGCTTCATTGCAAAGAGGTTGCATAAACAATATGTATCTTGTGAGGGATGGGAACTATGACGGTGGGCGGCGCGTTCAGCATTTGAGCAGATCGACTAAAAAAACGACGTTTCTGCAACCGTCGTTGAGCTTACTGCCTTATTCGAACCGTGATACATATATATGAAAAAAATGCCATTTTTGGCTTTTCCTATATAACGAATCTTCCTACAAACGCAAGGGCCCTGAGGCAAATCACCTCGTTCCTGCGGAATCACTGCTACATCTGCATGTTCCTGCGAAGGCAGCACCCCATGCTGAACAAGCTTATCCTTGCGAGACTCTGCAAATAGGATGCTTTCAAAGCGGGCTCCTACTTTACGTTCAAATACCACACAGAACAGGCGCCTGCGTTGCACAGAATCTGTTGAGTATGAGTTGTGCGCTCTTTTCTTCTTTTGCTCTTTTCGGTTTTTTTGTTTTTCTCCTACGAAGATAACGCCTCGCACATGTGTTCTTTTGTTTGCAAAGGCGCGCGCCAAAGTTGGCTCAATTTGCAATGCCCTCCTACGCATTGGAAATACCAGTCAACACACGGCGAATCTTCATATTCAGGCCTTACGGTACGAACTTTGCCTCGCTGAACACGACTCAAAAGATTTTCTTTTCTCTCTCTCTTTCAATTCTACGCCTTCTGATCTGAGAAAATAGGGGGATGATTGCGTGCGAATACGAGCTGGATTTAGTATCCGAGCTCGTTTTCGAGGTTGTACCTTCCTCCCTACCTTCAACTTTCCTACTGAAAAAAAAAAAAATAGGAGAGAAACTTTGACTTCTCGTTAAGATGTGCAGATATCGTTCATTCGGTTCACCGATCTTCATACGCATGTAAATATTTCAATGTAAACAGAAAATGCATTTCTAAAAAGAAATACAAGCAAGAAGTGAAAACGAAAAAAAAAAGAAATAATAAGAAGAAAGGTACATATCTCACAGCGTACACCATAGATATAGCTTCTTTTGTTCTTCTAAGTAGTCCTTATGTCATTGCTTGATTTTAAAGGTCGATCGACTCGAGAATAACTTATAACTCCAGTAGATTCGTTATTAATACGAAGCAAAAAATTGAAACAGGTTCGCACTCAGTGTCGCGTGTACAGTTGTCTTTCTCGCGCAGCCTTTAAGATTACCTCCGCCTCCGCTCCTCCTTCCTCATCCTTTCTTCTCTTCCTTTTTTCTTCGCCGTCGTATCACTTATCCAGAGCTCTTCTTCCGACCTACGCTACTCGGAGTTACCATTGTTACTTCCTTCCCTGCTAGCGCATGCAGGCGGACCTCCGTTTCGCAAAGTCTCGAACCGCCCGCTTATTTCTCATTGATCGCGCCACTGCGGACGACTAGGCGCTCGCGCGATGGGCTTCGGAAACTCGGCGTATTGAGATAATCGTCGCTCCGGCGGGTGCCGCGCTTTCCAACCTGCGCTTTGTTGTTCCTTTATCGGGACGCGGGCGGATTTTCCTCTCGGAGTCGCGCGGAATGCGTCCGCCTGCACCGGCGACGCGTTCGTCCTTATCGGGGCGAGAACTTTGCCGGTAGCGCGCCTATGGTATGTATATGAGTCGCGCGCGGAAAGTGCGAACGGGCGATCGAGACGCTGCAGGAGAGCCAGCGTCCCAGTCATCCTGATTCGGCGCTGCGCGAGCCGGGCCCCGTTCTCGATTGGACTGTAATCCCTGGGGCTCCTCGCGGCGGTCCCACACCGATTCGGACTAATTTGCATGCGCGCGGGCTGCTGCGCGATTGTCCCAGATTTACGCCGGAGCGAGGCGAAGGGAGCTGCAAGGCAGGAAAGCGCGATTTTTTTTTTACGCCTTAACGAACCGCTCGCGCGCGCTAGGCGTTGTACACAGCTTTGTGCGAGCTTCGCTCGCGATCGGATTTCTTCACCCCCCCCCCCCCCCCGCCTCCCGTTGCCAGAATGTGTATGCCTGCCGCTCCAAAGACAAAGAGGCCCGCGCACTGAGAGCGCCCAAGTTGCCGTGCGAACGCTCTGTCGGGTCGGTTTATTTGAGACCGCTTGATCGTCCGATAGCTCGCTTCAAATCCAAATGAACCTGGAAGCCACTGTTCCCGCGCAGCCCCGGTATTGTGTGTCGAGATTCTACGCGAATCGCGCACTGGTCTGTTCGCTAAGCATTGGGTTTTTGTTCTCGCGTGGTGGGCTCGGTTAGAACATTGTGCCATTGGAATTTATAGGTTTGCGACACAAATCTATAGCGCCGGCCGCAGGCCGCATGGGGGTGGATTCGTCCTTCATTACAAACATCGTAAAGATATATGCGCCACATTGTTTCTACCTTCGTTTCAAAGAATAAAAATCAACAAAGAAAAAGTCCGCTGAGGAAGAAATAACAACGGGGAGCATTAGAATTGTAGAATGGAGGTCTTGTTTACGGAACAGGCGTGTTGGAAGAAATTTACTTCGCCTGACATGTGTGAGTGAGTGTGGTGTACTAGCTTGCTTTCCTTGTATAGCTTTCCTAAAAATGCTTGGAAAAGTGCTCCAGTATTATTCAGTTCGCTGACGGACGAAGCGACAAGTGATTGCAGAATTAAGGAATTTCGCTTTTGCGTTCTTCAAACTGCCTAAAGTTTCCAGCACTGTCAGTCAAGGCCATCTATGCTAGATACGCTTGCATGGACGTACGACTGACATGGTGCTCTATACGATAAGGTTTATGCATAAAAGGATCTATTTCTACGTATACACGCATGAAATGAGGTGGCAGACAGATTTGTAACTGCGGCACAGGATTTGGACCCTTGACCCTATTAAACGTTCAATATCAAATGCCAAGCGCTTTTTATCTGGACTACGACATAAAAATCTCACAAATACATCCCTCCTATATTGTATTCACACGCTTTTGTGCCTTCGCAACGTACCAGCGCATTGATCGCACCTTTGACACTCTCATACATCGACTTTACTGCAGCAGGTCACCTACATGCCCTACTTCTTACAAAGGTCCTGGGTGTTAAAGTGAACCGACTGTTTATTTTATTTGAAAGTTTATTTAACATAATGAATGTATACAATTGCAAAGTACACACTTTTGGGACCCAACAAATTTGTTAAAGGGTCCCTACCGATTGTTATCAGGGAAAAAACACTTCTATGGCAGCTGTTTTTTTTTTATACTGCAAAATCACACAAAACCTAAATAGCTGAGTAACTAAAACAAGAAAATACAGTAGTAGGGAACATTTCACAAATGAGATACATTTTTCTAACAATTTTCTTTGTTACGTTATCGAAAACATCGGCACAGGAAAATAAAAAAAAGAAAATTGGGGGCATCTGCAAGCATCTGCAGTGTTACATGCAGTGTTACTGTAACGCCGAAAATGCGTCTGTGGAACATGTGCGCATCGAATGTTCTCAATACAAGTGCCAGTGAGAGACCCTGCGCTTCAATAGGCTGGACAGGCGTCTTTTTCTGTGGTCCTTGGACCCTGGTTGTGCTCAAACAAAAACAGGTCGTCAAAGCTCAGCGTAATTTTCTGAGAGATAGAAATTTTATCAATTCTCTTTGAAACAATTCTTTGTGAACACGCTAACCATCCGACTTCCTGCATACTTATGTGAACTTGTACTATGTGCATGTGCACGATAACCACATGTTTTGCTTTATATGTTGTCACTGTACAGATTGAGACTGTTTTCGTAACGCTCAACTGTGACTAGACGCTCGCGTATCGCCGCTACAGCGTGCTTTGGGCTCTTTAACGCTTAGGTGATACTCGATTTGCCACTACATTTCATCTTTATTTTCCTTCTCTCGTTTGTTTGTTTGTTTGTTTATTTATTTATTTCACACATTCCTTGAGCTGCAGTTGTGTTTTTTTTTGTTCTTTATGACTGGTATGGCTGATCCATGGGTCACCTATTTTCCCACTGCTCATTATTTAATAAGCAACTAGCAACAACGTGCACACACCGTACACGTAAAAATTCACTTTTTAGCTCAACAAAGGACAGGGCATTGACCTTTAGCGGCGCTGCAAGGTGTCGTATGCCTCCATGTATGTTTCAATATATTTCTCGAATAATCATCTCCATTCATTATCATAATCGTCGCCATCTTTATCGTTATCACCATCTCCTTCTTTCTTCATAAGTCTTGTACTTGGTATTAGTGGTGATGGTGGTGGTGATCTGTTACAACTTGCTACAGGCAGGATTAGCCTGTGGAACTTCGCCAGCAAGTGCATCGCTTGAGCGTCTGTTTCCGCGTCGAGCGTGTCACCATGAGTCGATCAGTCTAGTATCTCGCAGAAATGCGAGAAGAATGCGCGACATGTCCTTGCGCACTGACCGCGGTCCCTCCAGGAAAACTAACTGCACTACACGTCGTCGAGGAAACCCTCTTTCTTGTCGTGCTGTCCTCGCACAGGAAGGCTTTTAGAAGTCCTCGTTTTGAAGTTCGGAAAAGTTCGTCAGCCGGAGGTTTTGGGGATGCCCACTGATCTCGTAGTTCAACTGATGTCGCGAGTCTCCTGCCACCTCTTTCTTCACCAGAGAAGCTTCTCACAATCCGTGAGCGAAAGTCAGCGTTGTGTAGCCTACAACGACGCTGTGCAGAGGGAGCTGAGCTCATCAGCAGTCACTTGCTCGCGGACCTGCCCAACTCATTATCCCCTTCAGGCACATAAGCCGATGAGCGGAGAAATTATCGATGCATTGTATTTTTTTTTCTTTATTTGTGCCTACGAAAGCACAATGGAACACTTTTCAAAAATATCTTTCTTACAGCTCATACGTCATTCTTTGGGACATATGTGCCCCTATGTATAGGTTAAAAGAAGCGAACATTTACATGGGCTACTTAGTTGCTTCCACCGTAAAAATCCATGAAGCAATCTTTTTTTCGGTAAGAAAGCACTAGGGAACCTTGCATATGTTTCAGTGGGCAAATGTGGGGCTTTCAAGCTTTCAGTTGGAACAATCCGTGCACTTCTTTCGAGAGAGAGTTTTGTCATTTGGTGCGCAGGAGCTTCTTTCCTTGCGTACATTCTTATGCGCCAGCATACCTGCGCAAGACCTGCGCTTCGGTCTCAGCTGGAAACTTTTTGATAAGAGCCCATGCGACTGCTTAGCAGAACTGCCGCGAGGTTAGCATGTGCAAAGTGGGCTCGTCAGCTTGTAGTTTGATTTACATAACGTAGGCAATGTTTACTCCAATGTCCAGAAATTTAAAGAACACTTGAAGGCAGCATTTTATTCCTGACTTTCAGTCCATTCGTAGGTTACGTTCCATGCGCTGGCAGGACGTGGCAGCTCATCACAAAGATCACAACTAGAAAGGCCTTAATTTTTTCTGCCGATGATTTGAAGTTGTTCCCACTTTGTTCACCATACCGAGCACAGCATAATCTTCCCAAGATATGTATTTATCATTTTCTCTCTCTGTCCCAAGATATGTAGTTCCGCGGGTCCATAGTAGCTTACCGCGAAACAGAGATCTGAAGCAGGCAACAAGAAAACAAATTTGCAAACCAAGAATGGAACGAAGTTTTCCAGTGGTGAGTCTTGCCTATAGCCACGCGATTCTAAGCAAATGACGTCCGTCGGAAGCCGTGTCTGATCTCTGGTCTTCAGAGCATGTAGTAATGCCTCCGCAATTAAACATAAAGAGCTGCCACGAAAAGCATTCTGGTCACGTTCATGAATTACTCCGGGCGTGTCTTCTGACATACGAGGTCCCACTGTTTAGTCCTTCTTTCGGGTGAACACCTAAGGCGCTCCTTAGCACGTTCGCGCTGCGCTTTCGCCTCTATGAATTACGCCTGGCTCAGATTAGAGCCCGCTAATGGCCTTAGACATGCTCGCGGACATTACCTCGTCCTGCCTAACTGCTCGGTTCCGGGACGACCGCAACGACCGTTCCGCGCGAGCTTTGCCCAGCACGTGTACAGCGGCGACGAAGACGTGTCTCGCCGCACGCCAAGGACACACCGTGATCCCAGTTACATTACCGGATCCGAGCGCACGTACAAGCTTCTAGTGCGACACTCTTAATCCGCTGCTCGGTAAACCACCGCAGATCCCGACCAAGGCGAGGTCGACCCATCCGCTGGTCGCTCGTCCCTGGCGCGTCGCCGGGCGAGAGAGATCACTGCCGCCCGCCCTGAAGCCTTCGGACAGAAGATGCTGCCCTTCCACGGGGGGAAGAGGGGGAGGGCAGGCCGGCGTGTTGCGCTTGACGGCCAACGGACCCACGGGCGGTCGCTCGATGGATGGCGCTGTTTATTGCGCGGCCACGGGTGTTTGCGGGCCATCGCGGAATCAAGATTAATGAAATGGCGGAAGAAAATCTCGCCCGGTCCGTCCTTTATCTCAATTTTCAGCCCCCCCACACCCCCGTCGTTCGTTCGCCGCCGGCGTCGTTTTCCGCCGAGACAACGGTAAGGGACGCCGCAGTCCTGGAACCCCGGTGTGTATACGCGTCCTGGCGCCGTTACGACGGGTCACTCGCTGGCCGGGCGGACCGAAGGAACGCGAGTGCGCCAGCGCGCGCGCATAGCGGCCAAATTGCCCGGAGGCGTGCCGACGCGGGTGGGTGTGTGTGCTCTCATCTCGGGGTGAACGCGTACGGTGGGCCGTCTCCTCCCCGTCTTTCTCTCTGTCCTCTGTCAACAACGGCGCCCGGAACCCCGAGACGACGTACACAAGGGTTGCTCGCTGTGCCCGAGCGGCGGCGGCCGTAACGGGAGCCGTGGGAGCGAGCTCGCGTCCAGAGAGGCATGAACCTGCAGCGCTCGCCTTGGAACACACGGGAGCCGCCTTGCTCAGGGGTGCGCCGGCGCCCCCTCCGATAATTGTCCCCGTCGACCAATACGTCTGCCGCTATCGCGGCGGCCTCGCCGGCCGAACATTGCGTTGCTTATTCTATTTGTAACGGTTCCTGTTCGTATTCCCCGATGACTATCTCGCGCGGAAAGGGCGGTGGGGAAAACGGATTCAACACCTTCTGTTGTAATCGTTCTCCTGTGGGGGTCGATGAGTATCGCTCTTTTCTCCCCTTTTTCTTTGTTTTAGACTGTTCTACCCAGCGGAGCGTGTTCCTGTTATTCCTTTGGTGATTTTTTTTATGCCTCCCTTATTTATGTCTTTTAAGAGCAACAACGAAGCCTGCGACTAAGTGCGTCAAAAAGGCGAACTAAAGTTTCTTTCAGAGCTGGTAGGATAAAGGAGGAATTATAGATCTATGTGCCTTTACTTCCATACCTGGCCTACCACTTCGTGTTATTGTGGGTGCAACAAACGTGAATTTTGACTTCTATGTAGAGTGAGTGAGTGAGTGAGTGAGTGAGTGAGTGAGTGAGTGAGTGAGTGAGTGAGTGAGTGAGTGAGTGAGTGAGTGAGTGAGTGAGTGAGTGAGTGAGTGAGTGAGTGAGTGAGTGAGTGAGTGAGTGAGTGAGTGAGTGAGTGAGTGAGTGAGTGAGTGAGTGAGTGAGTGAGTGAGTGAGTGAGTGAGTGAGTGAGTGAGTGAGTGAGTGAGTGAGTGAGTGAGTGAGTGAGTGAGTGAGTGAGTGAGTGAGTGAGTGAGTGAGTGAGTGAGTGAGTGAGTGAGTGAGTGAGTGAGTGAGTGAGTGAGTGAGTGAGTGAGTGAGTGAGTGAGTGAGTGAGTGAGTGAGTGAGTGAGTGAGTGAGTGAGTGAGTGAGTGAGTGAGTGAGTGAGTGAGTGAGTGAGTGAGTGAGTGAGTGAGTGAGTGAGTGAGTGAGTGAGTGAGTGAGTGAGTGAGTGAGTGAGTGAGTGAGTGAGTGAGTGAGTGAGTGAGTGAGTGAGTGAGTGAGTGAGTGAGTGAGTGAGTGAGTGAGTGAGTGAGTGAGTGAGTGAGTGAGTGAGTGAGTGAGTGAGTGAGTGAGTGAGTGAGTGAGTGAGTGAGTGAGTGAGTGAGTGAGTGAGTGAGTGAGTGAGTGAGTGAGTGAGTGAGTGAGTGAGTGAGTGAGTGAGTGAGTGAGTGAGCGAGCGAGCGAGCGAGCGAGCGAGCATATTTGGGAGTGATGTTTAAAGCGTCTATGCCCGGTAACTCTTGACGAACAATAGTTTTTTCCCTACGGGTACAAAATAAAATAAAAATAACGAGATTTCGGAAGGGTGAGAAGGACAATATACTTTTCTGTTATCTATAAACGCGTCTATCGCCTAACGTAGCGACTGGCTTCTAACGCATAGCTAACGACAAGGAATCGTTGAAATGTCCTACACGCACGGGTTCACGTTGTATCCACTGTCACGTGGGCCTGGGTGTCCTATATATGGATGCGAATGCATTAATTAGAACACGTCGATTGTTTCGCTCGTCACTTTCATTTTCCCGTCATTGCTCTCACCTTTCTGCAACATTTGGTTCCTGCACTGTCCGCATCCATTCCACGTGCGCCGTTCATCTTTCGAACGATCTGCTCCTTCACAAGGCACCACCTTTATAAGCACTAAGTATAACACGAATAAGGGTGCAAAAGAAGGGGTGGGGGATACCACTGTCAGCTTGCTTCCGAATCCTCCATCTAACCAGACACTCATTTCTAATTCAAGGTATGTAACATCGTTGCGAAGCCGCAACTTCACTTCGGGAGCCCACTGAGTGCCGGCATTGCGGCTTGCTGCGCGTCATTACTTTACCGCCGCGACAGCCCTGAAAAAAAAAAAGAAAATTCCTTTCGATTTCGGGTTTTTCTCTTTTTTTTTTCCTCCATCCGCTTCTTCAACGCTCGCCTGCAGTGCTTTTGAAAATTCTCTTTTACATCGATCTCCGTATAGAACGTCGGCGACGCGCTTTTCAAGACGCAAGCTTTTTCCAGCGCTATACGGCCTGACAGCGACTTTCGTAACGCCGTGCACTCCGAAGAAAGTTTCTTTTTTTTTTTCTTTCGGCCGCCCTCGGGTGAAAGGGTGGGCGAGGGCGCTCTCTGCGGAAGTGTTGCGCTCTGCCCCCTCGCCCGGTGCATTACAGGCATTACGCGTTTTGACGACGTACGTACACGCAGGCAGCCCCGGGACCCACTTCGAAAGCTTTCTCGATTTTCTTTTGTTTTCTGGGCTTTTATTTTTCGTAAAGCCTGCGTCACTGCACCTAATGGAAGCTGTCCTCCCCCCCCCCCCCCCCCCACCAGCCCCCAAACTAACACGAGGCCACGGCGGTGGTGGCGTCGGCGCCGGACTCGCCCCCCCCCCTCCCCACCTATCGTCAGGCACAGTATAGGCAGTTTGGAGCAAGTAAATGCCCCTCTCCAGAAACGGCACAGCGCGTTTCTCCGCGTGCGCAAGTTCTTCGTGCCTCGGGCGACACTGGGACAGCCAAGGTGCGCGCGTGGCTGCTTGCGAAGGTGAGTTAGATGTAAGAGCGTGAAGACGTGATGAAACCAAGAGGAGAATCAGTCTTATCCGGCTTTAATCGAAGGGCCCTCAAGGCGTATACCTAGGAACGCCGACGCGAGGTCTGTGGTGATATATATATATATATATATATATATATATATACAAGTGTAACACGGTAGAAGGAGGCGCGTTGGATGAGCCACGAGCAAACGTGGGAAAAGATGAAATGTTCAGTCATTTCTGAGCTGTACTGGTTGAACGCACGGCAACTGTAGGCACTTAGGACAACTGTAATGAAGATGCCGCAGAGGAAGGAAGCCAAATGGCATTGTGCCGATGTCACGGTTCAGTGCACGTCGCACCTCAGCCGACCTATAGCTTCACGCTCTACCCTCACGTGCGGTGATTTCCGGTGTGAACGCTGTAAAACTCAGCCACGCTCTCGAATTCTTCCATGTTGGCGCTTTGAGCCAATCGGGGAGGCCGTAGGAGCCTAGCGGGCCAATCAGAGCTGACAACATGCCGAATCCGACTTCATGACGAAATTTGGCAGTGCGTTATTTTTTTTTCTTTATCGGAAGGGGCAGCGATAATTAAGCATTCTCGTCTGGGCAAGTAGAGAAGAAAGCTGGAATAGTCGTTGAATATTGCAGACATTGAACATTGTTAACTTGCGCTAAATAGACGAGGGACGAAAACGAGTAAACCACAGCCCTCGACGCTGGATTTCTATTAAACTTTTACTATGCTGAAACATATAATCGATAGGGCGTCAGGGTTCTGCGCATCGAGTGAATTCTTTGTTTCGGCCTATGTAAAAGTTGTGTTGAAGTCTACAGCGCCGTCTCCGTTGTCCTTGTCGTTCTCATCCCACGTTTTTTTTTTTTGTTAGCGATAGTTAGCAATGTTTAAGTTCCGGGCGACTTACGTCGTACAAGGCAAGGACAAACAATCGCTTCTACCAGTGACATGCCTAAACCTAAACCACACCATCTTGAAATTATATTGACGAAAAAAAAAAAGATTTTCAGCCCAGTCAAACTACAGTTTTCAGTACACGTCCATTCTCTTCGTTATTTGTGAAACCTCGAACGCGAATACTCAGCCCACACAGTATAGTCGAGGAGCGCTTATGACGCCTTCCGCCTTTAAATTGCTCAAGAGGATATTAATGCTTCTTTTGATCTCCTTCGTTAGGTTTTGCCCAGTGAGGAAACTTCCCAAAACGCCCCCAGAAACATGGGCGTTTGGACAAAGTAGCAAAATATGCCTGGCCTGAGGTCAACCGCTCCAATAATACATCGGCAATAGTTGGTTCTACCGTACGAAGAAGGAAACTTCGCCCAAAGCCCTGTCACACATACGCAGGGATTACGCTCGCAAGATGTCATCAATCAACGTCGACAGGCAGCGGAGCTTATGGTAATATCCCTATTCATCTCGGTGCGTCGGAAAAAAAATTGCGACAATCGCCCATTTTTGTAGGGGGCCCTCCGAAACGCCGACCCACATCAGCCAAACGTGCTTCACAATCCGACGAAAGCGAGAAAAACAAAATAAAAGGTGTGTTGGAGGGCTCGAGTTAATACAGGAAGCGATGAACTGCATGGTACTTAAGCGTGTCTCCAGACGTTGCGTCATTAAAAAGTGCGGCATTGTGCAATACCCTCCAGGGACACTTTGGGGCTGCTCTATTAGGCCCTTCTCGCGCTCTTTCACCATTATTTCTTAAATTTGCTCCTGGCTGGACTGTCTTTTCAAATTCCATCGCTTTGGTAAATAATAGTTTTCAATATTCTTTTAAGCTCTACAGAAGAATGTTAAGAACGCTCCCCCCCCCCCCCCCTCTTATATTCTGCAACGCGTTTCCATGCACTGGTTTGAGCTTTAAAAAGTTACAAATAGGGATAATGTATCTCAGAAAGGTCACGTTTCCATAGGTTTACCTTTCTTCGTTAAAAGGCGGCCTTGTCATCGTAGGCGAGGTAGGTCTTATACCAAAGTGTGCAACTTCATCTGCCGGTCCCCTTCCTCCTTTTGAATCATAATGATATCGTGGTTTTCCCACGTAATAGCCCAGAGTTATTTTTTAAATCGTGAAACATGTATGCAAAGCACACGCACATGCATACACAAGCGCGCGCGCGTACGTGTAAATGAAACTGGCAAATTGGACTGTTTTATTTTATAGACATTACAGAAATGGAATGTTGGCTCGCGAATACGGTGCTCGTTAACCTTTGCTCATGACCAAGGAATATATTACAGGTATGGCATGCTACAAGGTAAAGTTATTCCATTCTAATTTATTCCAATCACGTGCAGGAAATTTGCATAACGGCTGATGCAAATACGAGCGGAGGCCCGCAAGGTTGTTCCAACAGCGTAGTTAAGCGCTATCCTAGTTTGTAGGAAGTGACTTACCTGAGGTTTCAAAGCGCATAACCAACCCACTGTGATTGCTTAGTGTTACGGTGTTGAGCTGCAAAGCACGAGGTCGCGGTTTCGAATCCCGCCGTAGCTTAGCGGCAACGCTATTAGGCTGCTAAGCATGCCAAAGTGCGGCCGCGTAGCTTCCCAGCTACGCGGCCGCACTGCGATGGTCCTGAAACGCTACAGCGCTCGTATACTTATATTTGGGTGCACATTAAAGAACCCCAAGGGGTCAAAATTATTCCGAAGTCCTCCGCGGTGACGTGTCTCATAATATTGCGTTTTTCACACGTAAAAGTCCAAAATATAATTAGAATTTAAGTTTTCATAAACTCCCTTCAATGCAGCAATGTTTCGCACAAAAAATGTCGCAATACTGCGCAAACAGCATGCAACGACGACAACCCGCACGACTACGTCATCATCATCATCAGCCTGGTTACGCCCACTGCAGGGCAAAGGCCTCTCCCATATTTCTCCAAGAACCCCGGTCATGTAATAAATGGGGCCATGTCGTCCCTGCAAACTTCTTAATCTCAGCCGCCCACCTAAATTTCTGCCGCCCCTTGCTACGCTTCCCTTCCCTTGGGATCCAGTCCGTAACCCTTAATGACCATCGGTTATCTTCCCTCCTCATTACATGTCCTGCCCATGCCCATTTCTTTTTCTTGATTTCAACTAAGATGTCATTACCTCGCGTTTGTTCCCTCACCCAATCTACTCTTTCCTTATCCCTTAACCTTACACCTATCATTCTTCTTTACATAGCTCGTTGCGTCGTCCTCAATTTGAGTAGAACCCTTTTCGTAAGCCTCCAGGTTTCTGCCCCGTAGGTGAGTACTGGTAAGACACAACTATTTTACACTTTTCTCTTGAGGGATACGTACGGCACCCCAACAACGACACTTTGACAACAATGCAGGCATGAAGATGGCGTCGGGGCGTCCAAGGACGCGCGGACGGACGGGCAAAGCAAATCTGCTTTCAAGCTCTTTAAGGACTACTGTCTCATACCATGGAAAATGTACAAATTCTGTTACGCACTCTTTGGACGTAAAATGAGCCAGGAAGGTTCGGAAACGTCTTAGTTTCATTTAAAGTTGCTCTTTAGATACCGGAACTGTCCTTGTCAAGATTATCATGACGTCACGACACAGAGATAAATTTCCTGACATCGAGTGGCTATAAGACTAGGCGTGACGAGATCGCTGATTAAAAGAAGATAGATAAGAAATGGGAGTCCTGCATTCTATTTTTATGTTTGTGTGCTAGGCGATAGTCATGCCACGCCTCCGTCACCTCAGTGTGAAAGATGATGAAAAAACAAAGACCTCTTCTTACGACCATGTTCTTTAAAAACGACTATTGATCTTTGTTGACGTATCATTGACGGAACGTTGAAGCAATATTTTCCCTATGATGTAGCCACAATTATTCATTTTAGACAACATATATTCAACGATATTGCTGCTGAACATTTCTCCGCCACAGCGTTCTTGACGACACTATCTTGATTGATTGTTGTGTAATTATTGACCTTCAATGTATGTTGCCACGCGTACTTATCTCTTCCCGTGACCATCTTTCACATACTAACAAATGTTAAACGTTATCGCTCAACGCTAGACGCGCCTTTCTGTATCGGAAGTTTCTCGAATCTTGTCGCTGACTCTACCTGTTGGTTATGTTGTCGCCGAGACTTGAGTAATACGATTATGTGCGCGACGTGAATAGAGCTGCACAATGTTGAACTTTCGCAAGCATGAGTTATTTTGATGGAAGGTTCACTGAGCCATGTTCAAAGCAACAATCAATGAGCGTGCTCGCCGCTATCATTGTACTGAGTGTTACCTCTTATGCTGGGCACAGGTTCAGCCAATAAACAGCTAGTTTCGCGACTTGCGTTGTGCCGCTGTGGTCCTTCACCGTCACAACAACGTGACAATATATAGGGTATCCCAGCTAGCGTTAGCAGTATGTTAAAGTAACAGTATGCTACAGGCATTTGCAGCCGATTTTCATGAGTACTTAGACGATGGTAGAATTAATGAAGTCTGCTGCTTGTTTCGGGACAAACCAAAATAAATTGAAACTGCTTGCGTCCCTAAAGTAACAATAACTTCTAGAACAGCTGAACCATGGTGCAACCAAGGCGTGAAGCGTTCCTTGAAGAGGGAGAAAGGGATTTACAGGAAAGCGAGTCATTCAATCTGTCCTCAAGATTAGGCAGCCTACAAGACATTGCTGTTCAAACACAAAGTGTTATTCTCCAAGCTAAAGACAGATACATTAATAATATGCACCCTAACCTAATGAAAAAGGACCCCAAAAAATTTTGGAACATTGTGAGCCCTAAAATTATCCGGCAGCAGTTTACCGGTAGAATACTGTGCCGAAAAATTTAATAAGCACTTCACTGAAATATTCAATAACGAACTTCCAGTTGATGATTCACTGTCGTTGTCACAGCTGTTCATTTCAGACACTTTCCCAATAATCCTAATTACGGAACACATCGTAGCTAGGGCCATTCAATCGACTTCGGCACAAAACCAGTCCCGGTACTAATGGCATCAATGCTAAACTACTTAACCTTCCATCATTCAGCTAACATGTTCGCATCAATCTTCCAGAAATCCCTTGATTCTGGCTGTGTACCGGACGGCTGGAAATCTGCAATGTGTTACCCATATTCAAATTCCGCAGCAGCAGTCACCCTAACAACTACAGGCCGATTTAACTTACGTCCATTTCGTGCAAGGTATTAGAGAAAGTCATATACTCACAGGTGATGTATTAGATACTAGGGTACTCTCATTGGAAAATATCCTGGCACGATGACCTACGCATTCTTGCATGCGAAAGGCCACAAAAGCCCTTGTGCACTTCTTGAAGGCAACTGGGCTGTCCGAGCGCTTGTGACAGTGGACATTCCTCTGCGACTGACTGTGAACGACTGAGTCTTCAATTTTTCTTCTATCTCCTTCTTACCTATTCTTACCCTTTGCCCCTCCCTAAGGTCAAGGTAGCCAATGGAGCAAGTCCTTGCTTAATCTCACTACTTTACACTTTCCGTTTGACTCTCTTTCAAAGGTGATGGGTCATCTCTGCCGTAACAATTGACTTCTTAACACCCAGTATGGTCTCCGCGAAACATTATCACATCAGACACAACTTTTACGACTAGGGCCAGAACTGCACGCAGCAGTACATATGCCCGTCTACATGGATGCCATTTTCACTGACTTTTCAACAGTTTTCTACCAAGTTCCCCATAATCGACTAATGTTAAAAATACGTAATCTGCGCCTCGATGAGAGGACTGCATGATCGAAGAACTTCTAAAAGTCGGTGTCACTCAGTTAACGATAACGGCTACGTATCTAATCTGAGTGCGCTGGGCCCTCTTTTCTAGTTAGTATACATTAAGGACATAGCAGCAAACATAAGTTCGTAAATCCGTCTTTCCGCGGACGATTGTGCAATTTAAAATAAAATAAGTTGCACAACCGACGTCGCAGAACTACAAGCTGATCTCTCAAGGTTAAAGGAACGGTGCAGTGATTGGTAAATGAAATTAAGGTCCCAAAAAGCCAAGCACTTTAAGCTTACCAACATTTCTGCTAAATGCTCTAACTCTCATAAAATAAATGACACAGTAATCGAAAACTTCACGTCATTCTGGGCGTCATACTTTTTCAAGAAGCTCGGCCTCCTTAAACGACGCTTGTATTTCGCTAATAAAGCGACCAGACTGCACGCTTTCAATTCATTGATTCGGCCCTCTGTAAAGTATGCATCCATCATATGGCATCCTCACCTGTTAGGTCTTACTAACATGCTCGAAATGGTAGAGAACAAAGGAGCGCGGTTCGTCACGTCATCCTATTCACGTTTCATAAGCGTTTCAACACTAAAAGCGAAACTTAGTCTAGCTACATTAGTCATGCGCTGGCGACGAACTTGACTATCGTTTCTTCACTCACTTTACCACATCAAAAGAACGTTCGCCCAATCGCACATTTTTGCAGCCCCTCGTACTTCAACCCGTCTCGATCATGCCAACAAAGTATCGCCCATTTTTGGCCGGACGAAGAAGTGCCAAAATTCCCCTTTAGAATTGTGTATAAACTAATGGAACTCCCTTCCATCCAACGTCGCCGAGATACCAGATCCTTCAGTTTCTGACTCAGCGCTGCTGGGCTATCAACGATCTGAAAAACATTGCTCACCTGTATCTGCCTCTCTTCGTTCATAGACAGACTTTGTACACGATTTGTATGCAGTGTTCTTGGCGTTGTGTTTATTATCAGTATTTTAATGGCTATTTAACAAAATGGTCTGTACTCGTCGACAATGTTTTTTTTTTCTTTGTTTTTTAGCTATGATATTCTGGACACCTTGTTTTAAATTAACTCGCTGTTTCCTTTTTTTTTATTTCGTTGTTAGCGTTCTTGTCTTCGATTTGTACTGTTTATAAACTAGATTTATGTATTCACCAAAAATCGCCCTCCCTCCTGTATAATGATCACTAGCGCCTTTAGCGTATTGAAATAAATAAATAAATTAATTAAGACACTCGACAACACTTTCAGGCTCTCTTTCTTTTCTTGTTTTCTTTTTTTCTCTCTCGCTTACTGGGCTTGTGATTTGTAGCCGGCTTCTGTATAAGTGATTCCAGCACCCCCTTACATGCTTTTAATGTAAAAAAAAGTAATGTAAAAGTGTGATGGTATTAAAGGACGATCTCGGCGCAGACAGCGATTGTTATGGAGCCTCCAAACACTCCTACCAAGTAAACTGTCAATTTGTTAAACGCCCTTAACGAAACACCATTTTTATAAATAACATTGTATATAATATATTGGACGTTGTCAGCCGTGAAGGAGAGAAGCTTTACGCGGCCGAATTCACAAATATTTTCGTTCGTAAAGGCTCTCTTCAATTGGCTGGCTGCCTTCACTAATTGCGTATCCAGCAGGGTTTCCTTGAATTTGCTCTTACTAACAATTCTCGCGTGAGAGGCTTCTGTGAATACTGGTTCAGATCATGTTTGATGATATCTATCCGAACAATGCGAATAATCTGTCTTGTAGTATAAAACGAGATCACCTTATGGGGCTAGATAAGACATAAGAGCCAACGCAGTACAGACCCTTCTAAAAGCGAAGCCGAATGTGGAATTACAATGCTTCTTTTTATGCGAAGCATATTACGAGGGCTCAACCCAGCTCCTCAGGCGCGGCGGTGACCATGAAATCACGTGACACCGTGACGTCACGACAGAGGAGAAGTGGCTTTGGCTCAACTCTTGCAAGACGGGCTGGGTGGGAATCGAACCAGGGTCTCCGGAGTGTGGGACGGAGACGCTACCACTGAGCCACGAGTACAACGCTTCAAAGCGGTACAAAAGCGCCTCTAGTGAATGCGGTGTTGCCTTAGAAACGCGCTGTTTCTAAGGCGTGCGTCTCTTGCTCAGGCGCACATTTCGTTGCCGCGCCGAACGCTGCTTTGCTCGACGCTCACCGCGTCCAATGCGGGACGCGTAGTCGCTGCCCTGTAGCCCATTGTCTTACACCCCTTGGCGGGTCGACGGGAACGCTGTCGCGTTCCACTCTTGAAGGCGAAGAAGTAATGCATGAGTTGTTTCTTCGTCTAGCCGAACCAAATATAGCCAAGCAACAGCAGTTCACCAGGCTAAACAGTGGTTCAACAACTAAAATAAAGGCTAGTATGCTTCGCATCCTGGGCTTAACCTTACCTAAGCCACAGCCATTTTTTCTTCATCTGATTTGGTCTGCCGTTCTCGCTAAGGTGCCCTTGTTTCATAAGTTTTTTGCCCAGTTTCTGGCGGTTATTTTGGTCCTCCGAAAAGTGAATTCCACTGTCTCGACATTTGTTATATAACGTATTCTTTGTCACTGCGTTCATCTCTTACTCAAATAGTGGTTCACACATGTTACACATATTTTCTTCTCTGGTAACCTGTCGCTTCATTCTAACTAGATTGGTTTGATGCCTGATCCTAAAGGATTAGTTGATAATGAAACACCAGATAGCTTAGGGGTTCTTTTCTCTGGGTTCTGCTTACATCAGTTTTCATAAGCTGCTGCTAGGTTGAAGGGTCACGCAGTTACGCAAGACTCTTTTAATACATTTTTAACAAGTTTATCTGAATATCGACCTATCTAACTCAAGTCACTTTCATTAATTAGATGTTAGGGGTTTTACATGCCAAAACCACGATCTGATTATGAGGCACGCCGTAGTGGGGGACTCCGGAAATTTGGACCAAATGGAGTTCTTTAACGTGCACTTAAATCTAAGTACACGGTTGTTCTGGCATGTTGCCCCCATCTAAATGCGGCCGCCGTGGTCGGCATTCGATCCCGCGACCTTTTTTTTAGCAGCCCAACACCATATCCACTTAGCAATCTTGGAGGATGAAGTCGCTTTCATTAAATTGGCGATGTCAAGCATATGTGTCGAACTATTCTTTTCACAGCTCTGGTAGGGCGCCCTCTCGACCCTGTGCCTATTATGCGGTGGTGATGAGGCGATATATATTTTATTATTACTATGCTGGCGTCTTTATTAAGAAATATTTCAAAAGGATCATGTCGCTGTATGTGTGTGACCCCTTTCGATTAATAATATTCTGCCTTTGGGAGCGTCCTGTCAAGAACGTTGCCCTTCGGATTTCTTTGCAACGGTTGAAAATTGGCCATTTGATTCTTCACGATTTCGTGGCTGGTTCCTCGAACATTATGACATTTTCCTTTTCCTTTCGTTTGATCAAGAAGGTGCGAGTTAACAACATAATCAGTCAAATAAAATATTGCGGTGATATATATATATATATATATATATATATATATATATATATATATATATATATATAAACGAGAAGAAAGGGGGTTAACCGAGGGACCCGATATTTATTAGTCATATAATGAGAAGCCAACAAACACTGACACCAAGTACAACATAGAGGAAATTGCATGTGCTTAATAAATGAAATAAAGTAATGATAAATTAATGGAAATTAAAGTGGATGAAAAAACAACTTGCCGCAGGTGGGAACCGAACCCACAACCTTCGCATGTCGCGTGCGATGCTCTACCAATTGAGCTACCGTGGCGGCGTTTCCCCATCCACTTTCTTGGGTATTTATGTGTACTAGTAGAACCCTGGGAGTGTTAGCCAGCGCCCCCGCTCACAGACCTTGGCGGCGGACGTGGAACGTCTTTTTTGCCGCAGGCGTCACGAGAACGTGATCTTTTCGGGTGAAGGCAACTGGTCAATAAACCCACATATGCTACCTGAAGGCATCAATGTTGCCGGATTCGAGACCCTCGTTATGTAATAAACGAGAAGAAAGGGGGTTAACCGAGGGACCCGATTAGGAACGATTAGGACCCGAGTAGGAACGAGGGTAGAGAGGAGGTGGTGCGATGGCTGCCATTAGAAGTTGCTATCAGCCACCCTTCGTTTCTCTTGACACGCCACTGGATTGGATGATGATGCGACTTAAAGGCATCACATACGTATACGTCTTGGGTGCATTGTACCGCCCCCCGATGGGATCTCCTGATTTTGTTGATAATTTACAGCAGTCGCTTGACGGAATATTTAAAACATTCCCAAGAGGGTTTGGAGAGAGAGATAAAAGAGATGAGAAAGGCAGAAAGAAAAGATTCCCAAAATGTGTCATAATCTTAGGCGGTGATTTTTACCTACTCCTGCCTTAAGTGGCCTACACAGTCCGCGACTTCCTCAGAAAATCGCTTCGAGTATTCCAGATTTCTACACGTATTGAATATGTATGCCCTCAATGAGCCTGTCAAAAACCGGACGCGAAGCAGTAATATTATTACTGTGCATTTGGACAGGACGGTGCGCGAAACAGGAAGACGAAAAGGAAATGGCAGACTGTCTCCTGGAGCTGTGGCCTATGTCATTGCTTGGATGCCACATTTCTTGCACAGCAGGACATTTTTCTGCGCAGATGGAAAGCATCAATCCCCGTGGTTCTCCCAGACCGGAGGTGTACCTCAGGGTTCAGTGCTTTCCCCACTGTTGTTTAATAATATACTACTACTTTATAAACCAATAATGTAGGATGTCACGCTGCATGTGCATGCGGATGATATTGAATTCTTTGCTTGAGCTAAAGTTATTCACATGCTTTACCAAAAGTTGCAAGCGTATTTAAATCTTCTTGTGGTCTGGCTGGATAATTTCCGCATAGTCCTTAACATTAACAAATCTACCCTTCTTGTATTCCTACGCATCAATCGGTTTCCTTATCACTTGTCGACGAGAATCAACTGATTCCGCAGGTAGACACTGTAAGGTAGCTGGGAGTCATTTACGATCCTTACCTAAATTGACGTCTTCATATAACAAACATTGTGAGAAAAGATGAAATCGCTCTGGGCCGGTTGGCTAGAAAATTCAGCACGAAGTTTGGTATGCGTAGGGATACACTACTTTACATTTATCGCATAAGACCGTTCTGGAATTAGGCCGCGTACTGATATCTAGCTCTCCAAATTATAAGATGTAACCTTTATTTATGATAGAGAGACGGGCCTTACGTCAGCGTCTTCGAGTTCCTAAGTATGTTGCGAACCCTGTGCTGTATTTAGAAGCAAATATGACAGATCCAGCGTCAAGATTTTAGCTGCTTACGGTGAAAACATTTCTGATAGTATACGAACATGTCCCGGGGTCAAGTTATCCGGTGTTTCTCGCACAACCAACACTATTTTCTGATTCTATGTGGCCGAGATACAATATCCCCGAAGTCGTGTTTACGCAGAGTTTTATGGCAAATATGAACGCTAACCTACGATTGGTTCAATCTGCTACTTCAATAAAAACATACCTGTAAGTTTGATACCTGTACCAGATACCTGTAAGTTTGATAACGTCTTTCTAAAGAATGCTAAATTCATAGCCAAACAGACACTAGTCGGACTCTTGAAAAAGTATCTGGAAGATTTTCTCTCATACAATGTTGTGTCCACGGACGCTTCACAAAAAGATGAGAAATCAGCAATAGGCATTTGCTCTCAAATCCTTTCATGGAGCTTTATTATCCGTCTTCCCGATTACATTCCAATTTATGTGGCCTAATTCATGGCCATATGCTTGGCCGTATATAACATTCCGAAAAATGTGTCAAGCATAATATTGTTCGCAGACTGCCTGTCGGTTCTTATGTCGCTAGAAAGCACAAACAATTCACTATTGCACCAATCGCTACTTTTTTTTTTCCACATCATGTTAAAGAAATTCGGTTTTTGTGGATACCTAGACATTGTGGACTAGCACTTAATGATATGGCAGACAGCTTGGTAAACGCAGCGCTTGGGGAGCCAGCGAGTTTATACCCAGAATTAGTCTGCTAGCGGCAACAAGATTTCGAAGGCGACAGCAAGTCCTAGGTAGAAAAAAATGAGCCCCTCTTTGCTGCCCCAGATAACGAACATTTAGCGTTCTCTTAGGATGTCCGATTTTGTACCCCCTCGGCAATTCGAAGCTTCCTTTACACCATTACGATGTCGAATAGCGCAACTAAATCTATACATATGTAGGTGTGGGTTCGCACCATCGAAGCTTTGTGTATCATGTGGGGATATAGAATCACTGAACCATTTCCTCAGAGTTTGTCGAAAATATAATTCTGAAAGAAAGACCTACATAGAACAACCCCTATCGTGTAAGGGCCTTCCTCTCTCAGTGATCAACATTTTATCTTTTGGGGCAGGTACCCTTGGCTGAGACCGAAAGGAAGTTTGTGAGACTGTACATGAGTACGTCATTGCGACTGGGAGGCTCTCACGTTAAGCCTATTTTCCTCATTATTAACACTGAATCGCTTTATTTTCGTAATAGCACCTGCGTCATAATTGGCGTGACCATTATTCAAGAAATAGAAACAGAAAATAATTTATATTTACTATTAAATAAATATGGATTGTACAGATCAATAAATTAACAGGAAGCAAGGCGTTCATATGTTTGCACGGAGAACCATGGCCAATCCCCACATCGTGGGTGCGTGCCAAAATTTGAAAAAAGAACATACAATCAACTTAACGAATTACTTTTTTGATGTTCTTTCGTTTTGTTTGTTCTTGTACGTGTTATTTTTTTCTTTCTTTTTAATCGAATATGTAACACCTCAAACGATGAAGTAAATGTTTCAGTACACAATTCTTGGCCGATTCCACATTGTGGGTATGAGCCGTTATGTCAGGCCATCATCGTCATCTTTTTACCAGCCTGCGCGATTACCCTTAACTTTCCCCATGTAAATAGTTTTAAACACATTTGCGCATCGAGCTTCCTGTTCGTAATATTTGGTGGAAGTAACGTAATATTTAACTAGTGGGTAACGACTCAGAGCGGAGCTTTGCAGGGGCCGCCGCTTCGGTTCTTCACCGATGTCGCAGGAGTCGGTGCCAAGTTCGGCAACGCCCGCGTCGACTGCGTCGACTGTCGTGCTCACGTATCCGCGTGATCTATATAGGAACCTTCTGCGGCACCGATGGCGCTGACATCGATGACTGGCTGTAGATGTATGAGTGGGTGAGCGGCCACAACGCATTGTACCCCACAGTGATGCTGATCAACATAATTTTTTACTTGGCGGGAACTGCGCGAGTGTGGTTTCAAAACCACGAAGAAGAACTCTGTGACTGGGATAACTGCAAGCAGAAGCTGCGACATCTCTTCAGAAAACCACAGAGTCAGAAGGTCATCGCCAAGAAAGAGTTAGCACGACGACTTCAGGCGTCCACCGAAGGCTACGTCGCCTATATACAAGACGTGCTGGCACTCTGCCGCTAGACCGACGCTAAAATGCCGGAGTCTGAAAAAGTCGGGCATTTATTAAAAGGCATCACCGATGACGCATTCGATTTACTCATGTGTAAGAACTGTACTTCGGTTAATGACGTGATCACAGAGTGCAAGCATATCGAGCAGGTGAAAAGCCATCGTGTTTATCAGTCACTTGCACAACTTCCCAATACAGTCGCAACATCTTCTTGTTAAAGGGAAGCCAAAACACTTTTCGAAAAAAATTAGTTTTCTGTGGCATTCTACAGTTTTGAGTCCCCTGAACACGAATATCTGGTTCAAAAAGGGCGGAAACAAACGCAAGCGGCTGTTTTTTTTCAAGAAAACGCGCACCAGCGGCTCAGGGTATCGCGCGAACGCCGCTGTTGCTTGTGATTGGTCGGGGCCGCTGTGACGTCATTCCCGGCAGTCGCCGGTCGGCGCCGCCATTTCAGAGCGTAGTACGCTGTTCTGTGGTTCTGTTCTGGCTTCATAGCTAAGTTGTAAGCATTATGGAACGTTCTCGCTGTCTCGGGCAGCTTGTATTTTCGTCGTACATGTTCGAACCGACAGCCGATACAGAAAACGATGGCGGCAACGACGATGTTGAGTGTGCCAACAGCGAGAGCGATGTGTGCATCTTCTCGTGCGTAGGAAATCTTAACTGGTACGTATGTTTTGTTTTTGTTTTTCATGTAGCTGCACGTTCCAATGACGGGAGAAAAAAATGCGCTAATGTGTCACGGGGAACTTGCTGCTGGAAGAATGCCGAAGCACTAACTTCCCGTTAGATTGTAAACACGGGTGCAATTACGCGATGTCAAGCACCTTGCCGCTGCTTGTCTGAACTTCCGTGGTTTTTTGCGTGTTGACACACGATCGCGAACACAAGTGCCACGTTTGGCTACTTCAAACTCTTCAACATTATCTGCCTGTGTCACACTGGCTGCTTCAAACTCTTCTATTGGTGATGGTAGTGCAACAGGTTCATCAGGAACTCGGTTCACAAGGTGCTCTGCTAGAACCTGAAAGAGTGCAAGGCATGGATGCCATGAATTTCAGCACATCATGCATATCAGCAAACATGACAACAGTTGGATAACTTACAGTAATTGAAATACTTTTTCAGACATTTATGTGATGGGTTAGTTGTCTAGTGATTTGGTAATGTGACTTATTTGGTGTCTGTAATTTCATGGCTGAAGTAATTTATTAATTGCGTTAAATATGCACCAGTAAGTTGTGTATGGCGCCAGAACGTTGGTAGTGTCGTGAGGGGTCGTGGAGGAACATGGGGGGGAGGGCATGAAATGTTGGCAAGTGTATGTTACTTTGAAGAAAGGTTGGCGTCCCTTTAAACTTTGCTTTTTGCTTCTTGTATGCATGAAAACTTTTTGGAAGCAATCGTAAAGTAATGCCGTTTTTGAAAGCGGTAATCGGTAATGTAATTCAAGTCGATGAGCGTAATACGAAAGTAATTAGTAATGTAATATAATTACTTTCAAATAATAATTTTGTCATGCCTGATACATAGCTAGTTCTCTAGGTACAAAGGCAAGAAAACATTTTTTGTGCAGTAGCGATGCCTGTATTGGGCTAGACGGCGTCGAACGCTGACAAGTTCAATACCTCTCAACGTTACTTCATTATTTGAGCCCCTTCGCCTTGCCACGGGCGCGGCTGTGCCGACGCTTGTTATTGCAGCATTTCGCTGCTGGTGGCAAGCTGTGAGTGCGAAATCTACGGAACGAAGTTTTTACACGCCGAGTTCAACTACTGTATCGCGAGCATGAAAATATTACCGTAACGCCTCATGTCGTGCGATTTGAACACGAATGCTGAAGAGCTAAACCTGTGGGCGCCGCGTGGTACGACGAATAGCAAATATCACGTAATGCACAAGCGTACTCCCGGTCAGTTATTTCACCGTATCAAAACAGCACCGAACAAACAGCCGTAGTAGAGTGTTCCGTGACACAGCGGAGGGGAAAAACAGGATGAAAACGGCAAGCTGTTTGCACGCACGTGCATATTCCCGGCTGCGCCTCCACCTCGCTTCGTCAAAGGCCACTATAAGGCCATTTGTTCGACACTCAAGTGATCATCTGTTTAAAACATTGCCCGTGTGCACATTAAAACCCTTACCTCACCCTTTCTCCTCTTGGCGAAGGCCGCTCTTGGAGGTGGCGAGGTGTTTGTCTTGTGGGAGAATATAGACGGAACAACGCCGGGCTTCAGTCGCGCCGATTTAATTGGAATACCGATTGCCCGCATCGTTGTCAAACTCCGATGATAACCACTGTCGCGGAAATGCTCCGAGCACAGCACAGTTGATTTCGTCGGCACGAAATTATCTCTCCTCACCGCACGGACCCACTGCGCTGCAAGTTTCTTGTCCTTCGGGAACATGTGAAACACCACATCGTCTCGGCCGCCTGTGTTCGCACAGCCGAATGTGCACAGAACGAGGACAGGTTAGGCGCCTTTGGCTATAGGCACTCACGCAGCACAGAAAGGAAGCACAGTTCATGAAAATCGCAAAAGAAAAGAAACGTCAGTGGTGGCATAGGAAGCACAGTTCATGAAAATCGCAAAAGAAAAGAAACGTCAGTGGTGGCATACCTCTCGTAGCGTCGTTTAGTAAAGCGCAAGACGGGAAGAAACATGCCAGCACATGCCAGCACGCCGGTCCGGCAGTACGGTCCCCGCGAGTGACGTCACTCTCGCCGGTTCACAGGGGCGTGTCCGCGGGGAGTATTTAGAAAGCTATTTCTGCCCCTTATATTAACAAAACAAAGAAAAAAATTCAGAACCGTAAATGAATAGGTCTGTTCTTCCCAACCCCAGCAATTCATGGAGATTGAAAACCGCTTCAGCTTCCCTTTAAGGCCGGCAGGACTCTCCTTCGTGGCAGCGGCAGCCTTCAGAGCAGCTGACGAAGATCGTGCACCGTGAACTGGAAGCCATGTGTCCCGCGGCTCTGCACCCACCTGTCAATGATACATGCGCTCCTAGTTCCCATTGTTCAGGCTATTGTTCGCCAAGAACTGGCCCATGTCGGCTTGCAGTCAGTTTGCACCATGGCCCGTCCCCGGCAAACCGAACGTCCTTCGCTCGTGTATACTCAAAATCAATGGATCCCTCGAGGTCCTCGCAACATGGCGGAGTGGCGAACACTGGGTGACTGACCTAATTTGGTTCAGTTGTCGCCGCATTGGTCACTTCGCCCGATACTGTTGCAACCACTGGTCCTGGATGCCGTTCTCGAACAGCCCTCCTCCAGACGGCGGTTTTCGCCACATGCAGCCGCAAGCCGTGCCGAACCTGCACGTCGCTGACGGTACGACCGCGTGGCGCCGTCGATCGCCGTCGCCGAGCAGTCACCAGTCCCGTTCGCCGCAAAGTCGTCGCCCGTCGTCCAGGTCACCCCAGTCCCGTGGCCTGTCGCCGTCATTCCGACCTGGGCGCATACCTTCGGCAAACTAATAGATGCAGCTCCCGGATGTGACGCTGCGTTGTCGACATCTCCGCCAAAGCCTGTCACTCTGCCGACCAGACGCAATATAGGGGATGTAGAAGTTGACGGTGTATTTGTCCCAGAGCTTGTTGAGACTGGAGCCCACACCTCAGTGATGAGCAACCGTCTTCGTTGCCGCTTGAAGAAAGACCTTAAACCTGCCGCATCTGGTGCTATCCGGGTCACTGATGGAGCAACGGCCATTATCCATGGAATGTGCACGGCCCGATTGCTGTTTTCAACACTACCGTTTTATTTGGTGTCCTGGAACGGTGTTTCCATGACTTAATCTTATGCCTCGACTTTTCATCGGGCCATTCAGTACTGATTGACTGCGCTGCTGGCCTCCTCCAACTCGAGCTGCCTATTCACTGCTGTGCTCCAAAAGCAGCTGAGCCTCGTTTATGTTCTGCAGACTTCGTACAGTTGCCGACTCAAGCCTACATGTATATGCCTTTGGCGTGCTTCCCATCTGTTCCTGTCGGTGACTATGTGCCGACTCCTAATGTCAATGTTCTCCTACTACACACACTTGCCGTTCCTCATACCATTGTGACTATCGCCGATAACCGTCTATTTCTTCCTGTTTTGAATTTGGGTTTAAGTACGCAAGTTACCCCGTAAGGCACGTCGTTCGGCAACGCTTCTCCCATCGACGATTCCGCCATCTCTGTATTAGATGTTCCGCGCTGGTCTGCAGCCACCTGTTGTCCAATCAGTTCCACAGCTTCTGACCTCGGGATAATTGCGAAGATGATTGCTCAAGACCTGCTTCCCAAACAGGCTGCGGATCTTTGTCGCGTCCTGGTGTTTTATCGGGACATCTGTGACCCTGAGGATCGCCCGCTGGGGCAGGCTTCCGTTGTGACCCATAAGGCTGACACCGGTGATGCTATTGCTATCCGCCGCCAACCTTATCGCGTATCTCCCGCAGAAGGCCATGTTATCCAAGTTGAAGTAGACAAGATGCTAACCAAAAGTGTAACTGAACTCTCTTGAGTCCTTGGGCATCGCCAGTTGTCTTGGTCAAAAATAAGAATGGCAGCTGGCGATTTTGTGTCGACTACCATCAACTGAACCAGGTGACTAAGAAGTATGTGTAACCTCTCCCGCGGATTGATGACACTCTTGAATGCCTTCGCGGATCGACATACTTCAATTGTTCTCCGATCCGGTTATTGGAAGATTTCAGTTGATGAACTCGACCGTGAGAATACCACATTTGTTACACTGGACGGCCTTTGCCATATTAAGGTTATGCCATCCGGATTTTGTAATGTCCCAGTAGATTTCGAAAGAATAACGGGCTCTCTCCTTCAGGGCTATAAGTGGTCCATCTGGTTATGTTATCTGGACGATGTCATTACATTTTCCCCTACGTTTGACAGAAACCTGAATCGCTTGGCGGCTATTCTTGAAGTCTTTAGAGAGGCTGGCCTTCAACTTAACTCTTCTAAGTGCCATTTTGGCCACCAGAAGTCAGAGTTTTTGGCCACCTTGTCAGTGCTGCCGGTATGCATTCTGATCCTGATAAGATTCACGCAGTCAGGAACTTTCCTGGACCCAGCTCAGCAAAAGATGTGCGCAGCTTCGTGGGCTTATGTTTCTATTTTCGTCAGTTTGTTAAAGACTTTGCGGGTATCGCCCGGCCACTGACTGACCTTCTCTACAAGGACAGCGCATTCTTTCGGGGCCGCGAAGGCCTTCGACACCTTCATCCGCTTGTTAACAACGCCTCCGATATTAGGCCACTTTTATCCATGTGCACCAACTCAAATTCGCACAGACGCCAGTAGCCAGGGCATAGGTGCTTTCCTAGCCCAACAGCAAAATGGAGTCTAGCGTCATTGCCTACGCCAGCCGTCTCTTCTCCCCTTACCCGCCGTGGTTGCTCTATAGCTATGGTGTTAGGCTGCTGAGCACGAGGTCACGGGATCGAATCCCGGCCATGGCGGCCGCATTTCGATGGGGGCGAAAACACCCGTGTATTTAGATTTAGGTGCACGTTAAAGAACCCCAGGTGGTCAAAATGTCTGGAGTCCTCCACTACGGCGTGCCTAATAATCAGAAAGTGGTTTTGGCACGTAAAACCCCATAATTCTCTTTCTCCCTTTCAGAGCGCAATTTTTCTATCACCGCGCTCGACTACCTCGCACTGGTGTGGGCAGGGGCTAAACTTTGCCATTACTTGCTTGGCCACCCATTTTCTGTCATCATGGACCACCATGCCCTGTGCGGGCTATCCTCAATGAAAGACCCGACTGGCCGCCTTGATTGCTGGGTACTCAGATTTCAGGAGTATTCTTTCGTTGTGACGTACACCCGTGAGCAAAAGCATACGGACCAGGGTTTCCGCGATAAGACTAATTTTGTGCTCTACCTGTGAATGCAACTTGAAATTAAAGGCTGCAATCCAAACTTGACATCATGAATTTTCTAGTGCACTCGTGAGTTTCCGTTTATGCATGTTAACTACGAAGAAATTCTGTTTTTCCGGCGACCCTGTGGTCCGTATGCTTTTGCTCACGGGTGTACAAGTCCGGCCGATCGCATCTGGACGCCGACTGCTTGTCTCGTCATCCCGTCTATCCTCCTGACAACGACGAAGAGGACGCCGACACTTGCCTTCTATTCAGTTCTGACTTTCGCGACATCTTTACTGAGCAGCGAAAGGACGACTCTTTCGGGCCGGTTATTGAACGCTTGACTTCAGGACAATCAGATCGCTCAAACAGAATGTTTTTGCTGTGCTCTACATTGATGCCATATTTGTTGATTTCTCTAAATCATTTCGTTGGGTGCGCACAGAAGATTAAATAAGAAGGTACATAAGCTGCAACTTGAAGGTAATACTACGTTTTGGATCGAAGAATTCCTGCGCAGTCGCTTTCAACAAGTCAAGATTAGAAATCACATTTCTGACTGTACTGCGCTAATATCGGGAGTGCCACAGGGGTCAGTATTAGGGCCGCTTATCTTTTTAATTTACATTAGTGACATAGCTAATAGCATAACTTCTAGTATACGCCTTTTCGGCGACGACTGTATACAGACAAATAACTAACCAGCTTGGCATAATGCTCCTACAAACTATGTCTGCTTACATGAGTTGTGCATATTGTGGAAAATAGAGATCAACATTGACAAAACGAAGTTGATTACGTTTTCTATGCTCACTAATACTCCCGCGAATACCTATTCGATAAACGACAGCATAGTCACAAGAACACAATCGTTTAAGTATCTGGGTGAGCACTTCTCGCTCGATCTAATGTGGAACGTTCTGACAGAGCATATAACAAATAAAGGTTTCAAAAAAATTAAGTCTTTTAAAGCACCGTTTGTCAGCTGCCAATGACGAAAGAGCAAAATTGGTCAAGAAGAAACAGGTCAACCTAGAGGCAGTAAGGGTAAAAGCGGACAAATTCAGGCTGGTACTTGCAAAGAAATATGCAGTCTTAGAACAGAGAGATAATGATGGCATAGAGCTAATGAATGAAACTGCATCTAAGTTGGCTTCAGAGGCAGGAATTGAAGTAGGAGGCAAGCCACCAAGACAACCAGTAGGCAAACTCTCCCAAATAATAAAGGACCTAATAAAGAAACGACAAAAAATGAAAGTGTTCAACTCAAGAGATAAGATAGAATTCGCGGCTGTCAAAACTGATCAACAAGGTGAAAATAAGTTACATTCGAAACTAACGTGAGAAAGATTGAAAAAGTGGTAAGAAATGGACGCAGCCTGAAATCAGTGAGAAAGAAACTTGACAGGACAAACTAAGATGTATGCACTGAAACATAAGCAGGGTAATATCATCAGCAATCTCGAAGATATCGTAAAAGCAGCAGAAGAAATTTATACTGACCTGTACAGTACCCAGAGGAGTCGGAACATCTCAGTTGGAAACAGGATTGAACAGGATACGGAAGCCCCTCTTATAACTAGCGATGAGGTCAGAAGGGCCTTTCAACACATAAAATTAGGAACAGCGACAGGAGAAGATGGAATAACAGTCGATTTAATCAAAGATGAAGGAGACATAATGCTTGAAAACTGGCGGCTCTTTATACGAAGCGTCTATCGACTGCAAGGATCCCAGAAAATTGGAAAAATGCAACCATTATACTAATCCAGAAAAAGGGAAACGTTAAATAATTGAAAAATTATAGGCCCATTAGCTTACTCCCAGTATTATATAAAATATTTACCAAAATAATCTCCAATAAAATAAAGGCAGCACTGGACTTTAGTCAACCAATGGAACAAGCTGGCTTCACGAAGGGATACTCTACAATGAATCACATCCATATCATTAATCAAATTGTCGAGAAATGCTCAGAGTATAATAGGCCTCTCTACGTGGCTTTCATAGATTACGGAAAGGCATTTGAGTCAGTAGAGACAGTCATAGCGGCATTACGTAATCAAGGAGTACAGAATGTTTGCGTAAATACCTTGGAAAATATCTACAGAGGTTCTACAGCTACCTTAATTCTGCACAAGAAAAGCAGCTACTTATAAAGAAATGCGTCAGACAGGGAGATCTCTCCGATGCTATTCACTGCGTGCTTGGAAGAAGTATTCAAACTATTAAAGTGGGAAGGCTCAGGAGTAACGATCAACAGCGAATATCTCAGCAACATTCGGCTTGCCGATGACATTGTTCTATTCAGCAACAATGCAGACGATTTACAACAAATGATTGAGGACCTTAACGGAGAGTGTTGATGTACTAGAAAAAAAAGTTGAAGTCTTCCAATCCACTGACCAACCCGTCACTAATACTGTCCTCGAAAAGCTGTCCTCAGAAATCAAAGAGCTTGCCGGGAAATGGGACGATTCAGAGAACCGCCTTCGCCGAAACAACCTGCTGTTTTTCGGAATTACAGACGCCAGTGGCGAAACGTGTGAAAAGTCTGAGTCGCATATCATATCATTCTGTGCGGAGCACCTTGAAGTAACAATCTCTAGTTCTGATATCGAGCGAGCTCACAGGCTTGGTCGTTTTTGCGATAATAAACAACGTCCCATCATTATAGTCAAACTAAGCAGCTTTAAAACGAAATCGAATATTTTGTCAGCTGGATCTAAACTGAAGGACACATCATTTTCAATTCGAGAAGATTATTCTACACGTGTACGCAAAGCTCGAGCAAAGTTATGCGCATATGGCCTCAATAGTAAGCTGCCTTTTAAGATCCGTTTTGATAAACTAGCCATTGGTAACAAGCAATACACTTACGATGCCGGATTGTATTCTGTACTCGAATTGAAAATATAGCGTTTACCGCGTATTCCAAGGCTTCCACAGTTAACATCGTATCGCCCTGTCAGCGCACCAGCAGACCAAACAATATCGGCTCTACTTACCAATATCCGTAGCTACTTTCCTAAAAGGGAACGTGTCGAAGCCATTCTTCAAGATAACCTTACTGACATCGCTGTTTTCACAGAAACATGGCTAACCCCTGATATCTCATCCGACGAGCTACTGACAAATGTGCCATTTTCTGCGCACAGACGGGACAGGGTCGGACGGAAAGGCGGTGGTGTTCTAGTTCTCATGAATCCCAACCTACCTTCCTCTGCACTCGATATTGAATGCCATCACAAAATTCTCTGCGTGAACAAATCTCTCCCTGGAAGCACTAACATACTCATCGCTTGCTATCGTGCGCCTGACTGTGACATTTCCTTTGTAAAAGAACTACACACTGTCCTTCTCGGTTTGCACAACCACTTTCCTAGAGCCAACGTTATTCTCTTCGGTGATTTCAATTACACTGATATAATCTGGGATACCTTATGCGCTATTTCTAGCCAATCCAAAGAATTCCTCGATCTTGTACTTATGTATAACCTTACTCAGACAGTAAATATGCCAACTAGGATCAACAACACCCTTGATCTAGTTTTTGTTTCGCACCCAGAGATGGTCTACTCAATGTCTCGCGCTCCCGGTCTCAGCGATCACAATATAATTTTATTTAACCTATTAGTATCGAAGCCTCCCCGTAACCCTTCCACTAAAGTTATCCGTGATTATAACAAAGCAGATTTCACTACTATGAACGCTGAACTCACGAATCTTTATCACACCTTTAAACAGCTCGCTCCTTCCAGGACTGTCAACCAAAACTGGTTAATATTCAAGCGCAAACTCTTGGCACTAATTGAAGCCTGTGTTCCAGTCATATGAATTCGTGGCGACGCTGGCAAACCCTGGTTCAGTAATGCCCTAACTAAGCTATCCCGGAAGAAAAAACGTCTTTTTCACATAGCTAGGCGTTCTAGTTCAGCCCTCAGGCGGGAAAAATACTTCACATGTTTGATAGAGTATACAAGCCTCTTGAAGACCTCCAAAAAGAAATTCTTTCATCAGGATCTACTGAACATAATCAGCAAAAATCCACAAAAATTCTGGAATATGATTTCCCCTTCTAGCTATCAATCGCACAACATATCTCTTTCTAACCCGGATGGTTCGCATGTGTCGCCTGACCTGATGTTATGAACTCTTTTCTTCTTACTCATGAACCGCATCATAACATTGCGAACTTTTCTGATCCCAAATTTTCTCAGATGCTGCCCATTACAGTTACGGCGGAAGGCATTGCAAAGCTGATCGAAAAGTTGAAATTATCAAGCAGTCCCGTCCCCTATCACATATCTGCTAAAGTGCTCAAAGCAACCGTAATCCCATCAAGTCGTTTACTACAAATAATCTTTACCCAATCCCTCAATGAAGGCGCGCTTCCAGATGACTGGACGGTCAGCAAAGTAGTTCCAGTATTCAAAAGTGGTAACCGGTCTGATCCTTCAAATTATCGTCCAATCTCTTTAACATGCATTGCGTGCAAACTAATGGAACATATAATTTACTCCCAAGTCGCCCTACACCTTGATAACAACGGGTTCTTTTTCACCAATCAACACGGTTTCAGGTCTGGTCTTTCTTGCGAAACGCAACTTTTTGAATTTTCCACCGAGCTTCATTTAAACCTAGATTCATTATTTCAAACTGATGTAATATTCTTAGACTTCTCTAAGGCATTCGATCGTGTTCCCCACCTACGACTAATCTGCAAACTCTCTTCTCTCAGCCTACACCCGCAAATTCTAGCCTGGATTAAATGATTCCTCACCGACCGCCTCCAGTACACCGTTATAGGTGGATGTTCTTCAGCCTCGCGCAAGGTATTTTCTGGAGTTCCACAAGGTCCCCTTCTCGTTCTCATCTACATTAACGACCTCCCTTGTGGTATTTCAGCATCCATACGCCTCTTCGAGGACGACTGTGTCCTTTATCGTCGAATTTCTACTGAGTCTGACCAGGCCCTCCTTCAGAACGACCTGCATTTAATAGATAACTGGTGTACCAAATGGTTGATGCAGCTTAACATTTCTAAATGCAAATTTATTCAAATTTCCCGCAAGCACACTAGCATCACCCATGAGTACTCATTACGCACAGTCAACATCTCGCAAGTACAAACGTATCGCTACCTCGGTATCCTAATCGCTAGCAATCTTAACTGGTCGGAACACATCACGAAACTAATCGTCGACAGCTCTAAAACATTAGGCTTCATCAGAAGAACCTTATCGTTGTCACCCCCTTCCCTCCGTAAACTGGCATACGAAACTTTTGTTCGAACAAAACTTGAATACGCTTCCGCGATTTGGTGTCCACATCAAACATACCTAATCAATGCAATAGAATCGGTCCAGAACCGTGCTGCTCGATTCATATTGTTACGGTGAAGTGAAGGAAGACATTGAATTGGACTAGAGAAAGACGAAGTCTGGCGGTTGCCTGAACGCCATATCCATCATTTGTAAATATAAGTTATTTTACACTCGTGGGCCTGCTTTCTTCCCGCAACATTTTGGTGGAGGTGCTGGGTACCACCACGGAACTTCGCAGCGGACGTCATCTACCTGCTGCCACAATGGCAAATCAACCGACACAAGCGACAACGCCTCGGCAGCCCGTGCCCACGGTCATCCTCACTCACCCACGGGACCCGGGAACATTTTGTGGCACGGACAACGTCGACGTCGAGGACTGGCTTACGATGTACGAGCGAGTGTGCGACAACAACAGGTGGGATCCTACAATGATGCTTGCAAACGTAATATTTTATCTGAAGGGAACTGCGAAGCAATGGTATGACACACATGAAGCTGACCTAACGAGCTGGGATGTTTGCAAAGAAAAAATGCGAGACCTGTTCGGCAGACCTGTCGGTCGTCAGCTGGCAGCTAAAAAAGAACTTGCGTGCCGCGCTCAGACGTCCACAGAATCCTATGTCGTGTACATACAGGATGTGCTGGCCCTCTGTCGCAAGGCTGATGACAACATGACCGAGGCAGACAAGATTGGCCATATATTGAAAGGTATTGCAGACGATGCCTTCAATCTCTTGATGTGTAAGGATTGTGCCACTGTGGATGCAATTATTAAGGAGTGCCGGCGCTTCGAACAAGCGAAGGGCCGCCGCGTCACTCAAACTTTCGACCGGTTGCCCAATACCGCCGCGACATCTTCTTGCGAAGACCCGCCGCGGTTCGTTCAGCCCGCAGGACCGGAAGAAATAACGCGCATCGTTCGCCGTGAGCTTGAGGCCATGGCCCCGGCTCCCGTTCGTTCAGACTGTCGGGAAAGCGTACCCGCTATCTCCCTTATACAAGCGGTCGTTCGGGAAGAAATAGCAAGTTTGGGCATTCCATCTCTCTGCTCAGTCCGCCATACCAACACCTACCAAATTTCTCCGACCGCTCGCTCCCGGACGCAAAGCTTTCCACCACTCCGTCGCAACCCAGCTGAATGGCGCACAGCGGATGATAAACCCATCTGTTTTAATTGTTCCGGTATTGGACACATCGCCCGTCATTGCCGCAACCACTGGTCGTCGCCTCCTCGGTGGTCGTCTCCGAGTCACTACAGCCAAGTACCCGACAATCGCACTTTCTCGCCCTATACGCCGACTAGGAACATCAACGCCGACAGTGCTCCACCAAGATCCAGCCGATCCCCGTCTCCGCAAGGTCGTAGGTCCCGTTCGCCTCTCGTTCACCGCTCTTCGTCCCCTTCTGCAACCGGTCGCTTCGCTTCGGGAAACTAGGCGGTGCAGCTCCCGGAGGTGAAGCTGCAACTCCGACCCGGCCCACAAATCCTCTATTGACCCTGCCTACATGTGGAAACCTGCTGGACATTGAAGTCGATGGCGTTCCTGTTAGATCTCTCGTTGATACAGGAGCGCAGCTCTCAGTTATGAGCGCTGCTCTCCGCCGCCGGCTCAAAAAGGTTCTGACCCCCGCCGTACCGTGCACCGTGCGAGTCGCCGATGGGAGTACGTCACCTGTCCTTGGAATGTGCACAGCACGTGTGACCATTGGGGGCCATTATACCGTTGTTCTATTTATCGTCCTTGAACACTGCCCACACGACCTAATTCTCGGCCTCGACTTCCTTTCGAAACACTCTGCCCAAATTGACTGCTCCGCAGGTGTTGTACAGTTGGACCTGCCGCTTCCTGCCGACGCAACCACTTGTGCTCCACACCGCTTATGTGCTGCTGAATTTGCAAGGCTGTCTCCACAGGCTGCTACAAATGTCCTGCTGACGCCCTGTCCTCCCGTACCTGATGGCGAGTACGTCCTGTCGCCGCTTACTGACGTGGTTTTGTCGCGTAATATTGCCCTACCGAGCACCTTAATTCGGATCCGCGAAAACTGCGCTCGCGTGCCCATCCTCAATTTTGGGTTCTCGTCACATGTTTTGCCACACGGTATCGCCATAGCGCATATCACTCCTTTGGAAGAATTTCAGATTTCTTTTTTGACCTCTGAATCCTTCCTCAGTACGAACGGACCTTTGTCATCCACTCCTTCGTACTCGACGCCTGCGGACGATGTTTCTAAGATGATCGCCCCCGACCTTCCTTCCGAGCAAACAACAGCTCTTCGTCATCTCCTGTCATCTTATCGGGACATCTTTGATTTGGACGACCGTCCACTTGGCCAGACATCTGTTGTCACGCATCGCATCAACACCGGTGACGCCAGCCCCATTCATAGGCGGCCATATCGTGTCTCGGCAACAGAAAGGGCCATCATACAGAAAGAAGTAGACAGGATGATGGACAAGGACATCATTGAACCCTCCAGTAGCCCGTGGGCATCACCGGTTGTCTTAGTAAAGAAAAAAGATAACTCGTGGCGCTTCTGCGTTGACTACCGTCACCTCAACCGGATAACAAAGAAGGATGTTTATCCCTTGCCTCGCATTGATGACGCTCTTGACTGCCTTCACGGATCCCAATACTTTTCATCAATTGACCTCCGCTCCGGCTATTGGCAGATTCGCGTCGATGAGATGGACCGAGAGAAAACCGCCTTTGTCACACCGGACGGTCTGTACCAATTTAAAGTCATGCCCTTTGGATTATGCAATGCGCCAGCTACATTCGAGCGCATGATGGACTCTCTCTTGCGCGGCTTGAAGTGGTCTACATGCCTGTGTTACCTCGACGATGTGATTGTGTTTTCGCCGAACTTTGAGAGCCACCTGCGGCGCCTCACAACCATACTCTCCGTGTTTCGCAGGGCTGGCCTTCAGCTAAACTCCTCCAAGTGCCATTTCGGTCACCGTGAAATTAACATGCTTGGTCATCTCGTCAACGCCGCCGGAATCCAACCTGATCCACAGAAAGTTCACGCCGTGCGAAATTTTCCTGTACCTTGTTCAACGAACGATGTCCGTAGTTTTCTGGGCTTATGCTCTTATTTTCGGCGATTTGTGAAAAATTTTGCGGACATCGCTCACCCTCTCACTGACCTTCTTAAGAAAGACGCCTCTTTCTCTTGGGGACCGCTACAGGAGAAAGCCTTCTCTACCCTGATTGAGCGGCTTACCACTTCCCCGATTCTCTCCCACTTTGACCCTTCTGCGCCCACTGAAGTACGAACTGACGCGAGTGGTCATGGCATCGGCGCTGTCCTCGCTCAGCGTCAACAGGGCCAAGACCGTGTCATCGCTTACGCTAGCCGCCGCCTTTCCACGCCCGAGCGAAATTACTCCATTACTGAGAGAGAATGTCTCGCGCTCGTATGGGCGGTCGCGAAATTTCGCCCGTACCTTTTCGGTCGGAGCTTCTGCGTTGTCACCGACCATCACGCCCTCTGCTGGCTCTCCTCTTTGAAGGACCCAACTGGACGACTTGCACGTTGGGCATTGCGCCTACAAGAATATACATTTTCTATTATATATAAGTCAGGACGCCTGCATAAAGACGCTGACTGCCTGTCCCGCAATCCCGTGGATCAACCGGACGATACCGATGCAGACTCGGACATCAGTATTCTGTCCCTCTCCGGCTTCCTCCACATTGGCGACGAGCAGTGCAAGGATCCTGTTCTTCGAACACTTATGGAACGCCTAAGCTCCTCGCCCAATGACCCGTCCCTTCGGATGTTCACCTTGCGCGATGGAACTTTATACCGTCGTAGCGTTCGTCCTGACGGCCCGGAGCTCCTCCTAGTCGTCCCCAAGCACCTTCGACTCACCGTGCTCCAGCAACTTCATGACGCTCCTACTGCTGGACATCTGGGCGTCACTCGTACTTACGACCACCTGCGGCGCCGCTTCTTCTGGCCTGGCATTTATCGCTCTGTGCGCCGTTATGTCGCTTCTTGCGACCTGTGTCAGCGCCGGAAGACGCCTGCTATGCCTCCCGCTGGTTTGCTTCAACCCATTGATATACCTACAGAGCCCTTCTTCCGTGTGGGCCTCGACCTCCTTGGTCCGTTTCCAATTTCCATCAAAGGAAACAAATGGATTGCTGTAGCAACCGATTATGCCACTAGATATGCCATCGCACGAGCCCTGCCAACCAGCTGCGCTACAGATGTCGCCGACTTCTTACTAAAAGACGTCATCCTGCACCACGGCGCCCCTCGCCAGTTGCTGACGGATCCCGGCCGCTACTTTCTATCGAAGGTCGTTGACGATCTGCTCCGCTCCTGTTCTACAGAACATCGGATTGCTACCGCGTACCACCCTCAAACGAACGGCCTCACCGAGCGACTCAACCGCACACTCACTGAAATGCTCGCCATGTACGTTTCCAACGATCACCGCGACTGGGACGTCGCTTTACCATACGTCACTTTCGCATACAACTCGTCCCGTCACGACACTGCCGGATTTTCACCATTTTTCCTTTTGTACGGCCGCGACCCCACCTTGCCATTTGACACGTTGCTACCTTCCGCAGTACAGTCACCCAGCACTGCTTACGCTCGCGATGCTATTGACTTAGCCGCCCAGGCCCGAGATGTCACCCGTCATCGCCTCACAGTCTCGCAAGCTTCTCAAAAGCGACGCTACGACCTTCGGCACCGAGACCACCATTTTTCACCTGGTTCCCTTGTCCTTCTCTGGACGCCTTCACGTCGTGTCGGCTTGTCGGAAAAATTACTGTCCCGTTTTTCTGGTCCGTACCAGATCTTACGCCAACTGTCCGACGTGACCTACGAGATCGCCCCACTCGGTCAGCCTTCCGTGCCTCCCAACTTAACCAGTGATGTTGTTCACGTCACCAGGCTCAAGCCCTATGTCCCCCCAATAAGTGAGGCTGTTTAACTTGCACCGGTACGGAGCTCCCCCACCGGGAGGGTGATGTTACGGTGAAGTGAAGGAAGACGTTGAATTGGACTAGAGAAAGACGAAGTCTGGCGGTTGCCTGAACGCCATATCCATCATTTGTAAATATAAGTTATTTTACACTCGTGGGCCTGCTTTCTTCCCGCAACAATATCTTCAAAATACGACTACAAAACGAGTATCAGTTGTATTAAGTCATCGCTCAATTTACCCACATTAGTCTATCGACGCAAGATAGCACGTCTATGCTTATTCCACAAGTTGTACTACCATTTTCAACATCTGCGCGAATCACTTCTACCACCAGCACGTTCGTCACGACGCCTGTTCAATTCACTCAGTTTACAGCGCCTGTATGGATCAACTGCTGCCTTCAATAAATCATTTTTACCCACAGCAATCCAGGAATGGAATGCACTCCCAGATGCAATTGTCAGGGAGCATGATCCTGAAGAATTTAAAGAGCGGTTGCTTTCACATTTAGGAAACTACAATTGAACAATCTCTCTTTTCATTCCAAGTGTTGTTGCATTTGAAGTTGCCTGTACTCCTATTTTGTTCTGCTGCATTTCTTAACCTGCGCTATTTCAATTCATTCTTGATGTAACATCTTTGACTGATGTATATCTATGACTCCCCCCCCCTTATGTAATACCCTGTAAAGGGTCCTTAAGGGTCCAATAAATGATGATGATGATGAGAGAGTGTAAGAGTGGGGTTGAAGGTTAACATGCGGAAGACAAACATAATGATAACTAGCCGGGCAAAGGAACAAGAGTTCAGGATCGCCAGTCGCCCTTGTCAGGATTGGGGGCTCAATCCCATCGCTCGTGGTCCGTTGTCCAGATTGGAGTCCGGCATGAATTCGAAGGTAGCTGGTCCATGCCGTCGTTCAACTTATCCGCGCTGAGGACGTTGATGAAGGGAAGAACTGCTTCTCATCGAGAACGAGGCATATGGGTTTATTTACAGTATTTAAATCAGTGTAACATGACTGCTTGAGAAAAAGAGTGTCAGTCCAACATGACTGCACGAGAGAAGTGTGTCAGTCCAACATGACTGCTCAAGAGAAGTGTGTCCGGCATTCGCACCACAGCCGTTTTTAAACACTCGGTCCTCCCGCGAAACAAGGTGACGCAAACGTTCGTTTACACATTGTCAACTTGCCGCCACCCCGCAGAACAGTTTACGCACACATAGGCACACACATTCCGATGTCCGGCGCCGACGTCAGAGGGGCGCAGTTCCGGGAAGCTCGGAGCCATGGTGGGTAGCTCGTTGTCCTGCGTCCCGGAAGGCGCGTGGCAAGCAACAAAAACGGCTTTCCCATGGCAGCTTGCTCACGCGTAGCAGATCAGGTCCGCACTGGAGAGCTCGGGCACAATAGTTCGCCCGCCGAACTCGTTCCGTAACAACGGCGACGGGGCTGGAGGATGTCGGTGGTGTCAGCACAAAGCCCGCTTCATCGAACGCATCCTAGCTGAAGCGACGGAGAGTGGGGGATGCGTGTCTTTTTTTTATTATTGATATATGTTCTGTGCGCGTCGCGAATGCACGGCCAGACTTTTCTTTCAAGAGGGAAGCGAGGCTTCCTTACTTTTATGGCTTTCTCTTTCACTGGCCCCCCGCGGACTCCAAGCTGTGCGCGAGAGAAAGGACCCCGCTCCCACCGTTCGGTTCCTGAAAGAAACCCAGTGACGACGCTTCGGGGTGTCGGCTGTTGTTTCCCGTGCCTGGGGGCGGCGACGGGGATGGAAACCGCAGTTGGAAAAGCGCGGGACGGGCAGACTCGCCCCACCAGCCCTAGAGACCGGACCACTTTTTTACGGGGCTAAAACTGAACGTTTTGTGTATTTTTAACTGGCTTTTTTGACCTTCTCAGTGTAATTAAAGTTTGTTTTAAATGTTCAACTGCGTTCGACCCGTTATCTAGCTGGACAGCGGACGCTTTGATCCCGTCAAGTGCGATCCGCGAGGCCAGCATAGTAAAAAAGTGAAGTCGACTGCCATCGGCCGCCAACTCAACATCCGCTGCAGTGGAATACGTCGCACGGCAAGACCTCCGGTTTGACCATGACATCCGCCTACTGCAAGGACACGGCATCGCCTACAAGTTGAGCAGCTGACGGCACACAGGGCAACGACAAGGTGGGCTCGTTTCAAATTTCATCGCGCAGCTTATCAGGCTTCACGGCATACGTCCGCTTTGAGTGAGATACGTCGTGAAGCACGCACGCAAAAATGGATCAGGACAAGCTGACGCCTGAAACGTCTCAAATTATGACAGCTGAGCATGAAGCTTCCACGGCAAATATTCGACCACAAAGAGCAACTACGTTTTCCATGAAAGCTAAAGAAACGTATGAAACGAGCCGCGAAGAGCACTGCCGGAGAATAGACGCTGCCTGGAAGAACGTGGAGACAGCTATTTTCAAAGTGTCATGTGCAAAAGAGGAAGACGTTAACAACGCCGCAACGCAGCTTCGCGCAAGCTATGAGCGCTATGAGCACGTCGCCGCCGGATACGCTACCTTCCTCGCCAAAACAAGCAGATCTGAAGCCCAGCAGGAATTAGAACTTCAAAAAGCAATCGACGCAGATCGTTATGTGACTGTAAGCGACAAATTACGTGAGGCTACAGAACGAGAACGCGACCGCTTACAAGAGGTAACGTCGCAGCACTCTCTATCGGCCCACTCAAGCGTTTCTTCGAGGTCACGACGATCGGGCTCGTCAACAATCAGCCTAGCCGCCGTACAAGCACGCGCACAAGCTGAAGCCGTCCGGGCCAGAGCAGAGTTTGGTCGCAGAGAGGCCGCGATGCGTATTGAGAAGGCAAGGATTGAGGCTGAATTGGATATTTTGCAGCATGAAAAAGAAGCGGCAGCTGCAAACGCCCAGGCGAATGCGCTCGAGGCAGCCGTGGAGCAGGATGGCGGGGAGCGCATGCGCACGCTCCCTCCTGTGGACCGAACGCTGCAGACTAGGAGTTATATCGATGAGCAGCAAGCCCTACGCAACTCTGCGCTCGCGTTTACTGAGGAGGCCGTTACCAACTCAAGCGACGACGTAAACAATGCTCGCACGTCACCGAGGGCCAACACAGCTGCGAATAATTCGATGTGTCTGCGAGCTGATGAACGTCCACCTGACTACCATGCTGCCCCTAACAACCCAAGTTTTAAGCATGCTGGAGCTACGAGTCCTCCTATGGACTTACGAGTTGATCCGCAGCCGCTTGTGAATGCCCCGACACACAACAGTTCAAGCTCAGAGCTAGCCGATGTCCTCAAATTCCTGTGCCGCAAGGACCTTGTTTCAAGCGGTCTTACCAAGTTTGATGATCGACCTGAGAACTTTCGCGCTTGGAAATCATCGTTCAAAGGTGTCGTCAGAGATCTAGGTCTTTCTGCCCAAGAAGAGCTAGACCTTCTCATCAAATGGCTTGGCCCTGAATCGTCAAATCAGGCTCGGAGATTGAAATCGGTGCACGTGGATGACTTTTCAACGGGCTTGAACGTTGTGTGGAAACGGCTCGACGACATCTTCGGGCGCCCTGAGGCAATTGAGGATGCACTACTGAAGCGGCTGGAAGACTTCCCGAAGATAGCTTACCGGGAAAATACCAGACTCCAGGAACTTGGCGACCTCCTGCTAGAACTCGAGGCTGCGAAAACTGACCCGTATCTTGCCGGTCTTGGCTATTTGGATACCGCAAGAGGGGTCAACAAAATTGTCTCGAAGTTGCCATCTGGACTTCAAGAAAATTGGATGTCGGCGGGGTCGAAATACAAAAAAGATCATGACACTGCATTTCCACCCTTTTCTTTCTTTTGCAAATTTGTTAGAGATCAGGCCAGCATGAGGAACGACCCGAGTTTCATCTTGCATGCACAAAATGCGCCATCTGAATTCAATCAGAGGAAGCAAGACAATGCTACCAAGACCACGCGGCAAAGATCGTCTGTGTCAGCGAGAAAAACGGAAGTGGATCCTGCTTCTGCCAAAATTAATCAAGATGCCACTGCTAACGAACAGCAACCGGAATCGAGGGACTTTAAAAGGTGGTGTCCATATCACAAGAAACCTCACCCTTTGGAAAGGTGTCGCGTCTTCCGTGAGAAAACCTTGGAAGAGCGGCAATCTTTCATAAAGAAGCAAGGGATCTGCCTACGATGCTGCTCATCCAAGAACCACATGCAGTGGCAATGTCAGGCAGTTGTGAGATGCCTCATATGCGACAGCACCGACCACGCCACAGCGCTTCACCCAGCACCGCCAACCTCACAGCCGTCAAGGGCTAGTGGGTCTGATGACAGTACCACAGATGACTCAGAAAGAAGAGTCACATCTAGGCGTACTGAAGTGGCAAACGCTGACAACAGCACAAGGTCGTGTGCCAAAATCTGCCTCGTAGAGGTCACCCATGAGACTCAGCCTGAGAAGACAGTTAGAGCGTACGCGATTCTTGACGACCAGAGTAATCGCTCGTTGGTTAGGCCAGAACTCCTCAACGAGTTCGGAGTGAAGGGGACGCCTACGCAATACACGCTCCGCACTTGCTCCGGCAGTACTGAAGTGGTTGGAAGAGTCGCTCATGGTTATTTCGTGCAGAGCATGTCAGGCGAAGTCAAGTTTCCTCTTCCACCTCTCCTCGAGTGCAAGGCAATTCCAGAAAACAGAGAGGAAATTCCGACACCTGACGCTGCAAGGCACTACCCGCACTTGAAGTCAGTAGCAAATCACATTCCGCCTCTTGAGGAGGCTGGAATACTGCTCCTTCTTGGCCGGGACATCCTAAGAGCTCACAAGGTTCGTCAGACAATCAACGGACCCCACGACGCGCCGTATGCTCAGAAGCTCGACCTCGGATGGGTCATTGTCGGTGACGTTTGCGTTGGTCGAACGCGGAAAACGGGCAGCGTCAACGTGTTCAAGACCCATGTGCTGGACAGTGGGCGACCATCTCTTTTTGAGCCATGCCCAAGACATTTCTTTGTTAGGGAGGCGCCGATTCTCTACTCTGCGGATAAGGTCTCAAAAGATTTACGATTGGCAGCAACATTGGATGACAACCTGGCCCCGAGTCTTTTCGAGACAACAGAACTTGACAACCAGCGTGCTCTCTCCATGGAAGACAAGACATTCCTCAAGATAATGAATAGTGAATTCACCCAAGACAAATTAAACAATTGGGTCGCCCCTCTCCCCTTTCGCACACCGAGATGTCGGCTTCCGAACAACAGAGAACAAGCTCTGTCTCGTCTGCTGTCGCTACGGCGTACCCTGCGAAAACATCCTGAAACACGGGAACGTTTCGAGAACTTCATGAACGAGCTCTTCATCAAGGGTCATGCAGAGGAAGCTCCACCACTCTACGTGGACGAAGAATGTTGGTATCTGCCCATATTCGGCGTTCACCACCCCCAGAAGCCTGATCAAATCCGAGTCGTATTTGACTCCAGCGCTCAGTATGAAGGGGTATCTCTGAACAACGTTCTCCTGACCGGCCCTGACCTGACGAATAACCTCGTGGGGATTTTGATACGCTTCCGGCAAGAACCAGTTGCGGTTACAGCGGACGTCCAGCAAATGTTCTACAGTTTCATGGTTCGCGAGGACCATCAGAACTACCTGAGGTTCCTCTGGTTTAAGGGCAACGATATCTCCAGAGAAATCATAGAGTGCCGAATGAAGGTTCACGTTTTCGGCAACAGCCCATCGCCAGCTGTTTCAACGTATGGCCTTCGACGGACTGCCCAACAAGCTGCCCCACGATTTGGCGAAGATGCCAGGAAGTTCGTTGAAAGAGATTTCTACGTCGATGATGCACTTAAGTCTCTTCCGAGCGAAGAAGATGCCATTAGTCTGCTGCAAAGAACACAGAAAATGCTTGCAACGGCTAACATAAGGCTGCACAAGATAGCTTCGAATAGGCAGAATGTGCTGAATGCATTTCCTCAAGAGGACCACGCCCAGGGACTGAAGAACCTCGACTTCGGCACAGACGCGTCGCTTACGCAGAGAAGTCTCGGTCTGCTGTGGGACATAGGCGACGACAGCTTCGTCTTCAGAGCTCCTCGTCAGGACAGGCCATATACGCGGCGAGGAGTCCTGTCGACCGTCAACAGCCTTTACGATCCACTAGGGTTTGTGGCTCCAATAACGGTTCAAGGCAAGTACCTTCTCCGTGACCTCGTGACGAAGGGTTATGACTGGGACACACCGCTTTCGGACGAGAAAAAGCAGAGATGGGACGAGTGGAAGAACTCTCTCCAGACACTACAACACCTTCACGTGCGAAGAACGTATGCGCCAGTCTCGACGCTTGAAGCCGAAAGCAGGGACATTCATGTATTTTCAGACGCGTCCACAAGGGCCGTCGCAGCTGTGGCATATCTACGCGTGACTGACAAGCAAGGAAACAGACACGTCGGATTTGTCATGGGAAAGGCCAAGCTTGCTCCACAACCAGAACACACCATCCCAAGGCTTGAGTTGTGTGCAGCAGTGCTTGCTGTAGAGATGACCGATTCTATACTACGAGAATTGGACTTCCAGCCGAACTCGGTCACGTTCTACACGGATAGCAAAGTGGTCTTGGGTTACATATACAACGAAACAAGAAGGTTCTACGTGTATGTGGCCAACAGGGTGCAGCGGATACGTAGCAGCACGCAACCTGAACAATGGAAATACGTTCACACAGACGAAAATCCAGCAGACCACGCCACTAGAGCGATTCCAGCAGCACAGCTTAAAAGCACGAACTGGTTGTCCGGACCTGATTTTCTCTCACGACGAGAAGAGGAAGCACGGTCGTCGAGCTTCATCCTCTTAAATCCTGATGAAGACAAAGAAATACGCCCTGAAGTCTGCACTCTGGCGACGGAGGTGAACAGACGACAGCGACTCGGAGCTGAACGCTTTCATAGACTCTCGAACTGGAAATCTCTCACTCGTGCTGTAGCAAGTCTGATCCAGGTTGCCCATCGCGCAAAGAACGCATCACAAGGAGAGGTAGCTCCCGTTGAGGCGCTCTCCAAAGCCAGGCTCGTCATCATTCGCGCAGTACAGCAGGACGCATATTATGAAGAGATATGCTGTATCCAGAGAGGAGAGCAGGTTCACAAGACAAGCTCGCTTCGAAGGCTTGACCCATTCTTAGACGCCAACGGCTTGATCCGCGTCGGCGGCCGCTTGAATAGAAGCGACCTTCCAGACGATGAGAAACACCCTCTCTTATTGCCGGGTCGGCACCATGTGGCGAAGCTTCTCGTGCGCCACCACCATGAATGCGTGCAACACCAGGGCCGACACTTCACAGAAGGAGCCGTACGAGCTGCTGGGTATTGGATCGTCGGAGGTAAAAGGTGCATCTCATCCGTGCTGCAAGCATGCATTTCATGCAAGAAGCTGCGAGGGCGCTTTCACGACCAGAAGATGGCTGACCTTCCGGCACACCGAATCAGCACAGATCCTCCTTTCACGAATGTTGGAATCGATGTTTTCGGTCCCTGGATGATTGTCTCTCGCCGAACGAGAGGTGGTGTTGCAAACAGCAAGCGCTGGGCAGTCATGTTCACTTGCTTAAGCATTCGCGCAGTGCACATTGAGCTGATCGAATCAATGGATACGTCGAGTTTCATTAATGCCTTCCGAAGGTTCCTAGCAGTGCGAGGGCCCGTCAAGCTAATACGCTCTGACTGCGGGACCAATTTTATCGGAGCCTGCAGAGAACTTGGAATCAGCGCAGAGGGCATTCATCGCTCACAAATAGGCAAGTTCATCAGCGGAAACGGCTGCAAATGGATATTCAATCCACCGCACGCGTCCCATATGGGCGGTGCGTGGGAGCGGATGATAGGCATTGCACGTCGCATTCTTGACTCAATGCTCATGCAGTCACGTCATCAACGACTCACGCATGACATTCTTGCAACCTTTTTGGCAGAAGTTGCGGCCATCATTAATGCCAGGCCCATAACTCCTACTTCGTCTGACCCCGAAGATCCCACAATCCTAACTCCGGCGACACTCTTAACCCAAAAACACGGAAGCGCATCTGTAACAACTGGGCAGTTAGATACAAGCAACCTCTACAAACGGCATTGGCGTCTCGTGCAAAACCTGGCTGACGAGTTCTGGAAGCGCTGGCGCACAACGTATGTCACTACTTTGCAACAACGCCGAAAATGGCAAGCAGCAAAACCCGACCTCAAAGAAGGCGACGTCGTTCTACTCAGGGATAAAGAAGCAACCCGCAACGACTGGCCCGTCGGAGTGATTACACGAAGCCTGCCCAGCGCAGATGGAAGGGTGCGCAAGGTCGAGCTGAAAACAGCCAAAGACGGGGTTGTGAAAACATTCTTCCGGCCAACAACAGAAGTTGTGCGTTTGCTGTGACCGTGATATAGTGGTGGCGTCTCAACAACGGAAGACACCAGACGGGGAGTGTTCTGTGCGCGTCGCGAATGCACGGCCAGACTTTTCTTTCAAGAGGGAAGCGAGGCTTCCTTACTTTTATGGCTTTCTCTTTCACTGGCCCCCCGCGGACTCCAAGCTGTGCGCGAGAGAAAGGACCCCGCTCCCTCCGTTCGGTTCCTGAAAGAAACCCAGTGACGACGCTTCGGGGTGTCGGCTGTTGTTTCCCGTGCCTGGGGGCGGCGACGGGGATGGAAACCGCAGTTGGAAAAGCGCGGGACGGGCAGACTCGCCCCACCAGCCCTAGAGACCGGACCACTTTTTTACGGGGCTAAAACTGAACGTTTTGTGTATTTTTAACTGGCTTTTTTGACCTTCTCAGTGTAATTAAAGTTTGTTTTAAATGTTCAACTGCGTTCGACCCGTTATCTAGCTGGACAGCGGACGCTTTGATCCCGTCAAGTGCGATCCGCGAGGCCAGCATAATATAATATAAGGAGATGTTGGCGCACAATTTAAGGCGCCGGCTACTCCTCATCTCTTGAGTGGTTCCGTCACACATCGTACAAGGTTCAAGGTTACATATCAAATAGTCTTTTCACACAAGCACCATGACTTATCACGCAGCGTTTCCACAGGAACACTATGACGTAAGGAACACATGGTACATACAAAATACAATGTATATGTCTCCACACTTATGTAGATGAAAGTCTCAAAAGTACAAAAGATATTTCCGCCTAATAACACATTGTCTAGTCAGCGGGTGGTACATACATTATTTAAATGCATTATCACATACAGTCACAACAGAACAGTCAACATAACATAATTCACAAACAGATGGATATACACAGTGACAATGAAATGAAGAGAACAATGAAAGCGCTAATAACTTCCAGCAATGCCGCTGTCTTCAAGAAAACTCTTTAGTGCTTTTAAAGCACTCTTCTGCAAGGCCGTTGTTGGCCAAGGGCCCAAAATTTTCCTTAAACTGAAAGGTCTGCGGTCTAATTTAATTAGCGCTGATTTAAGTCGGCTTCTTGGTGTGTCGTGATGTGGGCAATCTAGAAGGAGGTGATATATATCTTCGTCTACAAATCCGCAATCACATTCGGGGGTTTCCGCACGGCCAATTCTGTGTAAGAAATGCTTTGTGTAGGCAGTGCCTAGCCTTAATCGATGAATAAGGGTTTCCATAGTTCTATCTAATGACAATGAAAATTTGAATTAAATGGATCAATATGGTATAAGTCCGAGCTCTTAGAATTCTGGTCAAACCAAGTGTTTCTAGACATTTTGAGAGACGTTGTCCTTATAATGCAGCGCAATTCATCCTTTGATATTGGGAGCGGAGATGTATCATCTATGAGGTGTGCTTGTCGTGCTGCTTCATCGGCTGCTGTGTTGCCAGGAATGTCGCAATGCCCTGGTATCCACTGGAATGCTATTGCATGTTTCGCTTCGCTTGCCTTTGTGAGGTTTTTAAGTGTTTCATATATTATACTGTCACTGAATGTTTTCCCCTTTGTGTTGCAGAGTGATGTTAGAGCCGCCTGTGAATCACTGAAAATTACCCATTTTTGCACATCTCTTACTGACAATATAAATTTTATCGCACCTAGGATTGCGAACAGTTCAGCCGTTGTAGACGAAGTCGCACGAGTTAACTTAAATGATTCTTGTTTGTTGAGGTGTGGTATAATGAATGATGAAGTTGAAGAGGTTGCTGTACTGGAGCCATCTGTATAGACGTGTGTGTATCCTGAATACCGCATATATATCTGGTACAGCGCTAGTTGTTGAGCAGCTCGAATGAACATGTCTCTTTTGCTGAATATCCCATCTACTGACAATTCGATTTTTGGAACTGTAAGCAGCCATGGAGGATATTCGATGTCTGAGTTCCAAAATTCATTTCTTGGCAATATGTGAAGAGTTTCTTGAATTTCTATATGAACATGATTTCTATCTCGTTTCATTATGTCTAGAGCCAATGGGTGGTTTTTATGCTGGGTTTGAAGACGGAAATAATGCCGGCATGTTTCTGTAGTTCGCATAACTGGAAATGGTGATTGGCGCGCCTCAGCTATTACAAGAGAACTAGAGGTCGCTCGTGGAACTCCTAGACATAGGCGTAGTCCTCTAGCTAAAAATCTTTGAAGTCGCTCTTCTGAAGTGTGGGAAAGTCCGTGTAAGATGGACGCGGAATACGCTACTTTTTGTCGTATTAATGCATTGTAAACAGTCAGCATGGACGATACTGATCCGCCCCATGATGTGCCTGCAAGTCTGCGAAATACAGTCACTACGGCATTGACCTCGTTTTCGAGTTTCTTTATATGGGGTGCCCAGGATAGCTGCCTATCAAGTATTATGCCTAGAAATCGATGCTGTTTGACAATCATTAGAGGGTGTCCTTCCAGATTAAGAGTGAAATTTTTTAACTGCCTTCGAGTGAAGGGCAATACAGCTGTCTTTGCGTGTGATAGTACCATTCCTCTCTCTCTCAAAAATTTGTTGATTATATTTATGCCGTCTTGCAATGCCATTTGAAGTAGTTGAGCATTAGACCCAGATGTCCAAATACACACATCATCTGCATACAGTGAAAATTTTAATTGTGATGGCAGCCTTCTTGGTAAATCAGCCATGACGCAGTTAAAAAGGAAGGGGCTGAGTACGCTTCCCTGTGGTACTCCCTGTTTGACAACATGTTCAGCACTCTTTCCTTCACCCGTCTGAACAAAGATTTTGCGACCTGATAGAAATTCAGGAATCCATCGCAAGGACCTGCCAGATAGTCCAAGTTCCAACATGTTTCGCAAAACATGAACGTGACTAACAGTGTCAAATGCCCTCTTGATGTCTAGGAATACTGCTATAGTCATGTTCCCACGTGCACGCTCGTGCTCCACACAGGTTACTATATCTAATATTGCATCCATTGTGCATCTATGTTTTCTAAAACCTACTAAGTAGTTGGACAGCAAATTCGTTTCATTACACCACCATTGAAGTCGTGCGTCAATCATTTTCTCCATTACTTTGCATAAACAACTTGTCAAACTAACAGGGCGGAAGGATTCAAGGCACAAGGGCGTCTTACCAGGTTTTAAAATTGGTATGATTCGAGCGACTTTCCAAGAGTCAGGTACAGTTTCCTCTATCCATAAGTTATTATAGATGTCTAAGAGAGCATTTGTACCTGTCGGTCCGAGGTTTCTTAGCATATTGTACGTAATGCCGTCCGGCGCAGCAGCGGACTTTTGGCGACATGATGCAATTGCACATTGAAGCTCGCTTAATGTGAAAGTATGATCTAATTGAGGATGTTGGGCCCAGTAGCAAGCAGTAATTTTGCGCTTAGCCAACACTACTGAAATATCAAACTCTGCACATTGCGATGAGAAAGCAGGTCTGGAAATAAGCTCACAAAATTCATCTGCAACTATTATTTCACACGTGTCCCGGGCTACAGCGAGAGCACGAAATGGGAAGCTCTGTGTTACAGGTCCGCTTAAAGAACGAATTACTAGAAAAATTCGTGGGACAGCCGTGTGAGGAGACAGCGTGCCGCAGAAGTCGCGCCAGCGCCGTTTGCCTAGATTTTCCATTCGTCTGCGCATTACATTGTGTATTTTCTGAGCATTTCTGTATGCTTCTAAACTTCCGCTCCGTCGGTAAGCTCTTTCGGATCGGCGTCGGATGGCTCTTAGGTGTTCATATTCTCCGTCAACTGCAGCATAATCTTTTGGAATTGGGACCTTCCTTGTGCATATGTTCATATTGTCCTGCAAAAATTCTGTAAATTTTTCCACTGTTGCATGTTGATTAATTTGATTCGTTGGGCGGTACCGAAAAGCTTGCCAGTTGGTTAGTCTGCTGTAACGCCTAATATCACAGTACATGCTAGGGTGGTTAACAAGGATGGGAAAACGATCACTTCCGCGCGTTTCCATATCTGTTGTCCATCCCACACCATTCACTAGATCATGTGAACACAGGGTAACATCTATGTAGCTTGAGTAATTATATCCACGAAGGAATGTTGGCGACCCATCGTTTAAAACAGTCAAGTTGCATTTATCTATGGCGCACTCTATAACGTTACCCCGTGCATCACAATGATCACTGCCCCAGATGATGTTGTGTGCATTGAAGTCGCCACATATAAATACATTAGAATGAGCTATCTTGAAGATATCCACTAGCGCTTCTACTGAAATGCGGTTTGAAGGTTGTAGATATAGATTAATCACTGTTATACAGAGCTTGCCAAAGGATACTTTACATGCGATGAATTCCGGGAAGTCTGAATCACTGGACTGAATTTGATAAGATGGTAGGTCCTTTCTGACGCACAGCAGCACTCTGCTCACAGCACCTTGACGAGAAGTCTTGTATATCACATAATTTGAGAGGCGAAAGTCGTCATTGATTCCCGCCTCTTGAATACAAAGTATTGGGAAGTTGTATTGCACAAGTAGTTTACGAAAGTCAGCACACTTCCTTCGAAGACTGTTGGCATTCCACTGAAATATGGAGACATTTTTGTAGTGGTTATTTATGTAGTGCCTGCCGCAGTTTGGGCCCGGATTGTTGACACAATAGTGCTTCTAGAGGTAACAAGGCTTTCACTTCTGGTAGGTTGTTTGCTTCCGGCAGAGCAGATAGGATTGCCTTAAGAGCTGCGAAAAGCATTGGCAAAATCAGTTGTGTCACCGATGCTGTGGTATGCTCGCTATTAGCTGGTGTTACTTCTGCAGTAGATGAGTAAGGTCGCTAAGAGGAATGTGTGCGAGTACTGGAGCTTTCTTGTGTATTACTTTCTGCCTGTTGTCGTCTGGGTTTCCGTAGCACTGATGCATAAGACTGGGAACTTGACTGTGATCCTCTTGATTGGTCTCTTGATTGCCCTGTTGGTTGTTCTCTAGAGGAGGAATAGCTTGTTGGTGCTCTTGGCTGTGGTGGTTCCGGTGCCCGCTGAGGTGGGTGATCTGGCACTGGATGAACAATCTCAAGGTTTGGGGCGGGTTCATTGCGTCGCGGTTGTCTTCCATGGATGAGCTCATGTCGACGCATTCGTGCCGCTGCTTTTTTCTGAGGACAGCCTGAGAAGGAGGCGGCATGGTTCCCCGCACAGTTTGCACATTTTGGTTGAAGAACTGACTTGCACTCCTTGTGGTCATGATCCTCTGAGCAGATTTTGCACCGACGTGTGCTACGGCAGGTTTTCGCCATGTGCCCAAATCTCTGGCAATTATAGCAGCGAAGTGCTGGTCCCAGGTATTCCTCGACAGGGTGACTGGTGAAACCCAAGTAAATTCTTCCTGGAATAGGGCGATCGTCTCTGAAAGTCAGAATTACCGTGTGAAGCGGATGTGACTGTACTGCTCCATCTTCTTGGCGGGAATACCTTATCTGTCTGCGTGCCGAAATAACTCCTGCGTCTTTCAAGAAGTCTAGGAGTTGTTCGTCTGTATACTGCAGAGGCACATGCTTTACTTTGCCAACGTTTCGCGTGTATGACTCTGGGATAAAGGGCTTGACTTCCAGGCCGCCTACACTTGACAGCATCAAAAGGCGTTTCGCCGACGCTAAGGAAGCAACGCTGACGCTGAAACTTCCATTTCTGTTCGTCCTGAAAGACTGCACTTTTTCTTTGGCAGCGGAAACTATTTCGGCAGACACTCGGTTTGGATTTACTTGCCAAAAGGTAGTACCTTCACTTGGGCGAAAGACAACCGGAATGCCTTCGGCTCGCTTTTTCTTGTACGTGACCAAAGTGTAGCGTTCCTAACTAGAACGGCAACAGAAATGACATCATCTAAGTGAGACGGGTGTCGTCCGCCATTTTATTCCAACTTCTTCCTTCTCACTTCTCCCCTAGCACCTTCCTTCGTCTTCTTTCATGCGTCCAGCGCAGACCGCTTCACTCTTCCGGATTTCTTTTAATTACACCTCCTGGGGTAATACTTGAATACGTTTCCGATAGCGGCGCACTCCGTTTGGCCCGAGGCTCCGGCGTACCAGACATTCTTCAATATTCCATGCTGGCATGCAGTCTTAATAACTTGAAATGGTCCGCAATATTTTGAATTTGAGGGCACAGCTCCTTTCCTTACAAGGACATAGTCTCCAGGCTGTATGTCCGGTATCTCGCTACTGTGCCTTTTATCAAAGTTTCGCTTCATGCGGCGCTTGTAGATCTCCTGTTCTTTGACAGTTTTCCTTACTTCCGCAAGTTCGAGGTTCTCTAGGAGACCTAGCTCACGATCTGCAGGAAGTATGGGCGCTGTACCTGAAGTTACAAAATGAGGGCTGCAGCCTAAACTCGTGGTGTATGATCTGTTGTGATGCTTCACAGCGGCCTCGAGACAGCACTTCCAGCCACCGGCAAAGTCTGGATACATCTTCAGATACTGTTTGATGTCTCGTATGGCACGTTCCGCTAGGCCGTTTGTTGCCGGGTGGTATGGAGAAGAATACTTTATCATGATGCCGTGCTCCTGGCCCACTTTGATAATTTGGCACTCCGAAAAGCCGGCCCGTTGTCACAGACGAGCGTCTTTGTGTGTTTAAAACACTCAGCTTTGAGGAGGTCTATTACGCTGTTTGCGTCTTCTTTGCCAGCTTTAGCCGCAATCGTCCGTGTGCACTCATCTATGGAGAGCAAGAAAGCTTGCGTTCGCTTGACTCCTTCCCCCTTCTTTTTGAGCTCCGCGAAGTCCAAATGAATTACTTCGAACGGGATGCTTGAATATTCAGGGTTTGTCATAACGTCTGTCGATTGCTTGAATTTAACTTTGTTCACCTGGCAGAGGTGGCATGTGCGGATGTAATGGCTGATGTCGTTTTTCATGCCCGGCCATGTGAATCTCATGAGCAATTTCTTATAAGTGCGCCAGAAGCCATCATGTCCACCCGATTCAGGTGTGTCGTGGTATAGATGAAGAATCCTTGGAATCATAGTTGGTGGTACGTGATACCTTCCATTGATAAACTGGAGCTCTTCTGTACCTTCCCATAGCTTAATATGATTGATTGTATCTGGATTATTGCTTGATTCCTGTACAAGTAATCTTGATAGTGCGTCAGCGTCAGTGAGGAGTGGGCCAGGACGGTGCGAAATTACGAAATCAAATTGTTGCAGATAGTTCACCCATCTAGCAATGCGGCCTCTTGGCTGGGCCATGCTCAGAAGGTGAGTCAATGCTTGATGGTCCGTGAAAAGTATGAATTTGGCACCTTCCAGGTAAGTACGAAAGTACTGCACAGCTTTTAAGACGGCCAGAGCTTCCTTTTCTGTGGTACAGTAATTGATTTCGGCGGGTTTCAGGGTATAGCTGTAAGTACCCCACGACGTAGTGTTTGGTTTGATCAGCTTGTTTGGATGGCTTCTGGTATAGAACTGCACCGGTAGCATAATGCGATGCGTCCGTGTTCAGCACGAAAGGCAAGGAAAAATCCGGTATTCGCAAGATAGGGTCCGACGATATTAGTTTTACAAGCTCACGATAGACAGTTTCGCACTTCTCGTCCCAATGAAAAGGCACGTCTTTCTGAGTTAAACGTGTGAGGCACCTTGTTCTCAGTGCGTAGTCTTTGATAAACGCCCGGAAGTGTCCTGCAAGGCCAAGAAAAACGCGCAGGGAGTGCACATCATAAGGCTTTACCAGCTTGGAGATTCTCTCTACCGATTCTTGCTTGGTGCTTTTAGTCTGTCCATCAAACACCCTGCCAAGAAATACTACGGTATCTTGAAAGAACGCACTTTTCTTGAAGTTGACTTTGAGTTGGGCAAGACTGAGGGCATGAAGAACTTTTGAAAGATGACTACGGTGTTCGTCCTTTGTCTTTGAGTAGATGATGATGTCGTCGATGTACACATTGCAAAATGTGCCCAGGTAAGGTTTCAGAATGTCCGTCATAATCTTCTGAAACCACGCAGGGGAGTTTTTCCAACCAAATGGTAGGCGGTTGTACTCAAACAAGTCAAATGGGGTTATGAACGCGGTGTACTTCTTCGTTTCTTCACTTAGTGGAATCTGCCAAAAGCCCTTGCAGAGATCTATTCGTGAAAACCAATGGCAACCACCGGTTTCGTCAATGATGTCGTCGATTCTCGGCATTGGATAAGGTATCAATTCAGTTTGACGATTGAGAGCCCGGTAGTCTGTGCAGAGGCGGAATGTCCCGTCTTCTTTAGGTGCAATAGTGATAGGAGAAGCAAATGGGGATACAGAAGGCCGGATGATACCTGCGTCTAACATTTCTTGCAACTCCTTTTTCAGCCACACCTTTTTATCTCTGGACATATTATAGGGGGTTCTACGAACCACTGTTTTATCTGCGAGCTCGAAAGGAACGACATGGGATTTCATTGCTGGAGGGTAGCTTCCTATGCATATAAGCTCTGGGTACTTAGTCTTGATGTCTTCGTGGTGAAAAATTAGCCTTGATACACTAGGTTCTTCACCAGGGTCTTCTGTTCTTATCGTGTCTTCGGCCATTACCTTGTCATCCCAATAGAGGTTCATCTTAAGTTTTTTCATGTCTGGACGGGACAAAAGAAAATCGTAGGTGACATTGGGAATGGCCAATACGTCACTGGTAATAGCATTTCCTTGAAATTCAATAGCCAGGGTTACCCATTCGCTATGCATGGTCACTGACCCATCGTAGGCTTGGACACGCAATGTTCTACCAGCGTGCAGACGACTGGCATCCACTCGAGTCTTGTTGATAATAGATACCGAAGCTCCACTGTCAACGAGAGCCTTCACTTCAATGCCATCTACCTTAATGGGGGCGTACAATAAGCTTGACGACACCAAATATACTGTCTCACTGAAGCTCTTTTTCTGGGGCTTGTGATGCACGGTAGACAGATTATGTGGAAGTAGGTTGTTGTGAACTGCGGTAATTGGTTCTTCACCATCCTCACAGTCATGATTTACGCTTCCCAGAGATTTGTTTATGAAGCTGTGTTCACATTCAGTTGACGGCAACGACTCTAGATTGGAATCAAGTTGCTCTGTTCTACCATCTGGCTGTCTTCTCGATGTAATTCTTGGCACTGAGGTCTGTAGAAAGTTCAGAAGGTCATCAAACGTTCTTGGACCTTTGAGCTGGACATGACAACGGATCTCGATACACAACCCTTGCGTTATCAAAGCTACCACAGCAGAAGACGAGAGCTTCGGTTCTGCAGAATACAACAGGCGACGCTTCTCAAGACAGTACTCAAGCAGAGAGCCACCTGTATAACTGAACCGCAGTGCCGCATCCCATCTTTCTACTGCGTTGCCTTCGAAAGCCCCTAAAAAGTTGCTTTTCCACAGTTCCCAACATGTTGTTCCATAATCCATGAGTTGCACGTCATACCATTTTCTGGCTATACCGCCCAAATAGCGGCGCATATGCAAAATCTTTGTGTCGTCGGAGTGCCACAGATTCTTGTCACAGGCGTACTCGAAAAAACACAGCCAGTAGTGTGCACTTTGCGATTTTCCTTCAAAAACATCTGGTTCAACAATACTTCGTGCTGACTGCTCTCGACTAAGCGCTTGGACGAAAGTTCTCATTATTTCGATCTGTTGTATAATGTTCCTTTGCAGTTCCATAACACTCAAGTCTAGGCTCACCTTCCCGGCAGGCGTTTCCTCTTTGAGGGTGCCACGTCGTATGGGTTCCAGAACGAGTTCGCTCAGTGTCTGCAGTTGTAGATTCACTGTCACCGATCCTGTTTGCACGAGGGCTTGGCGGCTGATTGCAGCTTGTTGCAGTACCACGTTGATCAGCGCGGTAGAACTAACTTCAAGAGGAAGGTCCGTCGCTGGCTCACCGTGCACTTGGTATCGGGTGAACACAACAGACTCTGATGACGCCTGGTCGACGAAAAACGTCACCCGCATCGCTGGTCTTCGAAAACTGTCGGCTGCGCCAAAATGTAGCGTTCCTAACTAGAACGGCAACAGAAATGACATCATCTAAGTGAGACGGGTGTCGTCCGCCATTTTATTCCAACTTCTTCCTTCTCACTTCTCCCCTAGCACCTTCCTTCGTCTTCTTTCATGCGTCCAGCGCAGACCGCTCTGGGATAAAGGGCTTGACTTCCAGGCCGCCTACACTTGACAGCATCAAAAGGCGTTTCGCCGACGCTAAGGAAGCAACGCTGACGCTGAAACTTCCATTTCTGTTCGTCCTGAAAGACTGCACTTTTTCTTTGGCAGCGGAAACTATTGCGGCAGACACTCGGTTTGGATTTACTTGCCAAAAGGTAGTACCTTCACTTGGGCGAAAGACAACCGGAATGCCTTCGGCTCGCTTTTTCTTGTACGTGACCAAAGTAAATGGTGCGTCTTCACCCATTTCTTCTTCATCACTTAACTCATAATTCGATGTTGTGTCATCGTACTTGTCTTCTAGGCGAGGCTTCTTTCTCTCGAATTCACCGTCAGCCATTATTCCTGAATTCCCTGAAGTTGATTCCGAGTTGTGGAGAACCAAACGTGCCGGCTTTATGAAGCTTTGTGACGCTTGCAAGGCCCCAGGCTTTTCATTACGGCCCGTAGCATCATTCATATGGCTTGTTACGTTTGGACGAGCATAAGGCTCGTGACGATGTTCTCGGCTTCCGACCACCGTAGCGGTAGGGTAATAGCCAGGTTCTCAAAAAAGAAATGTCGTACCTGTAAGGCGCCTCGCTCGTTGAACCTTCGCCCGACGTCTTGTTGGTCAATCGTCGTCAATGGTAGCCGTAAATGTCCAAAAACCAGAAAACTCAGAGCACCGCACAAAAACAGCGACCGAACAGATACACTTCTTCTTCTTCTTCCGATGCGTGTCTTGTTCCCCGGTCGTAACCGGGGGGCAATCTTGCATTGCAGCTCGCCATTCTTGACACCCTCTAGAGTCTGTGAAGGAGCATGTTTACCTAGGTCAATTAATCACAGGGAACCCTGATTATGAGAAGGAAATTCACAGAAGAATAAAAATGGGTTGGATTGCATAAGGCAGACATTGCCAGCTCCTGACTGGAAGCTTACCATTATGATTGAAAAGAAAGGTGTGCAATCAGTCCATTTTATCAGTGCTGACATAGGGCCAGAGACTTGGAGACTGACAAAGAAGCTTGAGAATAAGTTAAGGACCTGCGAAAAGAGCGATGGAACGAAGATTGCTAGGCATAGCGTTCAGAGACAGAAAGAGGGCAGTTTGGATCAGAGAGCAAACTGATATATACGATATTCTAATTGACATCAATAGAAACAAATGGAGCTGGGCAGGTCACCTAATGCTCCGGTTAGATAAACGTTGGACCATTAGGGTTACAGAATGGGTACCAAGAGAAGGGAAACGCAATCGCGGAGGACAGAAGACTAGGTGGAGCAATGAAATTAGGAAATTCGCGTGCGCTAGTTCGACTCCGTTGGCGTAGGACCGGGGTAACTGGAGATTGCAGGTAGAGGTTGTCGTCCTGCCGTGGCCATAAAACAGACTTATTATTATTATTATTATTATTATTATTATTATTATTATTATTATTATTATTATTATTATTATTATTCTGATGTACGATTATTGTAAGATGGCAACAATAAATATTATTATTATTATTATTATTATTATTATTATTATTATTATTATTATTATTATTATTATTATTATTATTATTATTATTATTATTATTATTATTATTATTATTATTATTGACGAAAGGAAGCTGGACGACTACACAACACTAAATCGGTCAGCATTGGAATACGCTTCGATAATATGGCGTCCAGATAGCATTGACCTTTCAAGCCAACTTGAATTTGTGCAGAACAAGGCCGCCACGTTTATTTTATGTACATATTCATTTTATCAAAGCGTAACGATGTTCAAGCGAAGGCTTAATCTCTATAATCTTTGCAATGACGCCGCATACCTCGTTTGTCATTTTTCTCACTCAATGTATTCCGGCAATATACTTTTTGCAACTAGGAGTGTTCTTCCGGTGCATCATATCTCTTCACGCAGAGATCATGGTCTGAAAGTAGAACCAATTTTCGCAAGGACGTTGAAATTTCAGAGCTCACCATTTGTGTTGTCAGTAAAGGAGTAGAATGATCTGCCGGAACAAACAGTTACCTTTACTTATGTGTCACCCTTTAATACAAGATTGCTCATGTTTCGGAATCGAATCGACATAAAGCAAAAGTAATGCCGTCAGTGTGCATGAAATTCATATTTCATCTTTATTTATTCAGGTACCTCAGGGGCTCCAACTGGAGCATTATCTGAGGGGGGTTTACAAATTTGGGCGCGAACAGAAGAAGTTTGTACTTCGTTATTTGAAAAATTTTTGTAATAGTAAGTAAATAAATTGTCTGGAATATGGAACGAAAAAGAAACACTTCAAAACAAAATCCTGCATATTTTTTCTTTAAAGACAATGCGGTCAGAGATGTGAGCAATGTTGTCCGGAAGACAATTCCAATAAATGAGTGCACGTGGCAAGGCTGATGAGTTGAACGCGGTGGTTTTTCCCAAAAGACGTTAGAAACTGAGGTGATTATGCAAGCGCTACGATGTGCGATTCGGTTGGTAAATGGATCATGACTATAAACAAGTTTATGGAAGAGGCAAATAAGTGCGATTGTTCCGCGAGATTCTAAGGATGGAAGGAACGACGATGTCTTAATGTTAATTGCGCTGGAAATCCGGCTGTAGTTTCGTGAAATAAAACGAGCGGCCCGATTATGTACCCGTTCAAGGGAATGAATGAGGTGTTCTTGAAGAGGTGGCCAAACGGAGGATGCGTATTCAAGTTGAGGGCGAACATGTGTTTGATAAGCAAATTGCCGAGTTGAAGTGGGCGCACCTGTGAGTTTGCGCTTTGAATAACCTGATGTGCGGTTAGCTTTAGCAGCGACTTTTTCCTATCTGGGTTGCCCATGAGAGGTTAGATAAAAAATGAACGCTGAGGTACTTGTATGATGACGCGAGCTTGACTGGACTGTTATTAATTTAATAACTGTATAGTAGAAAACGTATACCTCTATCGTGATTTTGGTTGTGAGGTGACATCTATAGTATTCTCCCGCTTTGATTTCTGTTGTACTTATGGTATTTTGCTCTTTTCCTTCATATTTGTCACCTTGTTTTACATTATTGCACAATGATACCCCCCTATCTAATGCCTTCCTGTATTTTAGGGTATTAAAATAAATAAATAAATAAATAAATAAGATCACCCGAACAACCAGCAGATACCAGTGTATGTCTTCATGGACGATCATTCAAATTAGATCATCTGTAAATAAACGTGTCTCCTCTGTAGCAATTTCTTCGCCGATGTACGGGTACCCACCACGTGTATAAAGAGTCGAAGCGCGAACGCACAGACTAAAGTCCTCTCTACTGTCTCTACGCTCGATCGCTGCGCAGAAACCTCGATTAATTCCATCACTGACACTCCTTATGAAGGAATATGTTGCCGATGCTTTGTGCCCTGCTGAAGCCCGTCGAATCACTCGACTAGGCAGACAGGCATCCCAAGATAGCTCCGAGGAGCGTTATGACTACCGACACGAGGAAGTTTACTTCGCAAAAGCTGATTTGGTGTCACCTAGGACCTCTCAGTGTAGAAGACGCCTATGGCAAAAGTTCTTGGCCCAGTATACAGGTGGCACTTGTTCGCCGCTTGGGCAGTTTAATGTACAAAGGAAAGGCGTGAAATTGGAAATTAAACACGCAGAGCGAGAAGGTAAAAGCGGGAGCCAACGTTTCTACAAGTGGACTTGTCTTCTTCAAGGCCACTTATGCTTTCATCGGCACAGTATATGGGGTACAGGGTTCTTCTATAGGGTAGAGGGGGTGAGGCGGGTGGGTTGGTGGGTGGGGCAATAACCGAGAGTCCGCCTTACCCCCCTCCCTTTGAGAAGAACCGTACCCATACATACTGTGCCGAGGAAAGCACAAGTCCACAGTCCACTTGTCGAAACGTTGGCTTCCGCTTTTACCTTGCTCTAGTTTTGCTCGTTGTCTTAATGTACAACACGTGGTAAACACGGACAACAATGACAATGGTCAATGGAGAACACGTAGTCACACGTGCTGCCTTGCAAGACCGGCGTTCTAGCAATACTCGGCTTGTGCATGTTACGCACTCAAGCCATCTTACATTGTAAAATAAGTTACACCCTCAAAAGAGGATAAAGGTGTAAATCGATCTGTAACTCACAGCCTTATATCGAAGAAGAATATAAGGATGTGAATTGTGTATCGATTGGCACTCTTATTCAGTTTAAACGGTGTAACTTCTTTTACAACATCCACACCCATCACTCAACCGTGGTTAGCCCGGTGGGCTTCATCTGCGAAACAGAGAATATAAAACCGGAGCTGAAGCGGGGACGAAACGGGGATAAACCACGGATTTTCGGGGCTCAGAAGCAAGTGCGACTTTCTCATTCACATTACGCCATCTGTAATCACGCGGGTCTGATCCGCAAGAAATCGAATTTCGTCCCGCAAACAAAGTACTGGGCTCGAAACAGTTACCACGGAGGCCCGTGCACTCGATTGAACCTCTTCAATCAGGCGCTCTGCGCGTCTCAGCAAATACCACCATTCCAAGAATTTCATTTTTTCCCCCATTTTCTTCTCGTCGCTCTCTAAATCGAGTTCGTTCCTCGAGGCCCTCCGAGACTGGAGCACGTGGCCCATCTGTACACTAAGACCAACCTAACCGGCGCCGAAAGCGGTGACTCTCGGTCGTGCACGACTCCCAGCGCGATGAGGCAATACCCGAAGTGCGTCTCCGCTCATCGACTTACACCGCGCACGCGACCACTCCCCGTAGTGTAGCCTGCGCGCATGCATACGAGGCTGGAGGAGGGGCAGCGGCAACGGCTGCGTGGAGGGAAACCTCGGCGGAGGCTTGCACGTCCTTCGTCGCCCTGCACACGCGCGTTGCTTCACCCTTGACGCAACCGAGTGGCGGGGGTCACGTTCCTTTGGGATCCCCGTGACCCCGTTCGAACCCCCCCCCCCCGCCCCCCTTCCTCCTCCTTACTCGTTGCGTGGATTCATCGGGCGCCCGCGCAACTGGGGAGGGCTTTAGGCGCGCTTAATTGCACGGCTCGACTCTGGGAGCGCCGAAGGAAAGTCTTCGTTTCGCCAGTCGTTAGGACACCGCCAAACTGTCGGTCCTCGAGACGAAGAAAGCGTCGCGCCCATTATTTCCCGTTCTTATTCTGTTTTTTTTTTTCCTGCCCTTCCTGTCTTTCTTTTCGATTTCGTTTGCTCGGCGTGCTCTTCCGCGCGTCCTCCCTCCTTGGGCGCATCCTCACGTCTTCTCGATAATCTCTAGAAGACATTCTCGAGCGACGCGTGCTTGATGACATGCGCGGTGCATAGCAAAAAAAAAGGAATGGGAAGGGGAGAGGGAAGAGGCACGCTTCTTCGATTCGATGCTCGACGCTGTGTTTCACGGCGCATTCCTGGAAATGACAAAATGCAGGCTGCAGGCAAACCACGACTTAGTAACGGCGGATGCAATTATCGAAGAGAGAACTTGCCTTCACCTAACGGTATAGATGGCCTGAAAAGGGGCGGGAGTAAAAAGAAAAGGAAAGTTAGTTCGAGCGAGTGCGTGCTTCATTTCTGGCGCCAGTAATGACTTCCTTCGAAATGCGACTGCGAGAGGAGAAATCGCGTCGAATAGATTTGGGACGCCACCAAGGAGAACTCTAAATTGAGCCCCTCGCGCTGCTATATGTATATATTACGTGATCGATCAAGAGAGATGCCCGCGGCATAGTTCTCTTAACTGTTCGGAATCTGTTTTTTTCTCTCCGCTTCTTTTTTTCACAAGGAGAAAGTTGAGCTTCCTTTACCTACTGTCCCGGTTTTGGTGTGGTTGCTGCTGGGTCCATCCGTGTCTCGGCGGGTATATTGGCGGAGATGTACACAAAAGCTGTATCCGTCAAATGTATCCGCGGAATGTAACCGCCGAATTTCCGTATCCGCCGATTGCAAGTACCAGCAAGCGGGCTTGTATAACCCGTGTATGCTCACCGACAAAGTAGTGCCAGTAAGCGCACCTCTGTTCGGCGCAATAAAAAGAAGGGAAAAAAATCCGCATGAAACCCTGACTATTTAATGTCGCTAGCCGTAAAGTACACCGACTTCATAATAGATCTGGCCCAGTATACCTAACGAATTCTCTTATTTAGTCATTCACTGTGCACCACTGGGATTACATGTCCCAATTTCGACCGATCCTCCAGGATGGACATGTGCCACTGTGACGCAAGATGTACAGAATCCTTAAGTGTACGTGGATGTGATTCATTCTTCTCCGTAGATACACTTGTCATTTGCCGTACTTCCCTCGACAAGCATCACGAATCACTAAGCTCGAGGGCGCGGGATCGAATCCCGGTCGTGGCGACAGCATTTCGATGGGGGTGAAATGCAAGAACGCCCATGTAGCCCTGCATGCACATTAAATAAACATAGGTGGTTGAAATTGATACGGAATCTCTCACTACGGCATGCCTCGTAATGAAATCGTGTTTTTTTTTTCTTTTTTTTTCACGTAAGCGAGTGATGTTCAGAGTGCTGGACCAGTTGGACAATCGTCCACTATCAGAACTAAAAGCTTTAGGTCAGTGCTCCCAAAGAAGGTCCGCGCTGAAGGCCTTACTCGCGTCACCAAGATTCCTGCGGTCTACGGGCCTTCACGATATACTTGAAGAACGCACCCCATCCCCCTCTATAGTGTACGCGGCTTGTTTGTGCTCGTCTCTCTCTCTCTCACCCCCTTCCGCTCTTTTCTCTTTTTATCCCCCTACTCCCTCCCCCCGTGCAGGGTAGTCAACCGCAACTACCTGTTGTGAACCTCCCTGTCTTTCAATGCATCATTTCGTCGGTGTTGGTACGTATAAATGGCCAGCATTTAATTATTTTAAGCATCGTACACCGCCTTCGTCTTCGCGACTTCCGAAAGTAGAAATATTACACTGTGTGTGCGCCTGATTTGAAACTTGCATTTCGGCCTACGTTGTGAACTATGCCGCGCATAAACATGAAAATTGCATGATATTACACGTTGCGTACGAATGAAAGTAGACGCAATTGTATGCATCGCCGTTAGTTCTAGATAGCTTACTTTATCGCTTGAAAATGCTTCTGTTCACATAGATTCCATATGTGTGTTGCATCTGCATAAATTTCTCTTCTTATTTTTCCTTCCTTGAAGGGTCAACTAAAAAATTTGGCAGCCACAAGTCCAGTTGAGCGCTACGTAATACGAAGCATTATTCTTTGTTAGTAGACGGGCCCACAGGAACTGCGGTTATTCTTTTAAGCGGTACGTAGACACCGAAGGTGGTCAATATAAAATATTTACATGACATTTGAGTTAGAGATGATTATTAAATACAATCTTACATTGTTTGACTATGTACAATTATACATCTGTCCAGCACCTGACATACTTACTCAAGTCCAAGGTTCACTGGCTGTGCTTTGGGCCGTGACTTGACCGGTGATACCGATGGTGGTTGCACTGGTGGACTCACCGGTTAGGGCGGATCAATCCAGATCTGCGTCATTGCTGACGTCAGTATGCGCACTTGTGGAAGAACCCTGGTGCGCTTTGCCTATAATCCGACAGCGGACGTGTCAAGCGATAAGTGATTTCGCATTGTTTCTTCTGAGTTCTACCGGGTCGGTATGGGTCACATTGAGTGCTTGGGCACTCGATAACAGCTACGCCTTCCAGGTGCAGTCTTAGGGCAATGTTTTGAGACGCTGTATTATATACTGCTATGACTTCAGGATCGGCCCCGGAGAACGGCAGGAACAGCCTGTCGGCATTCTACAAGATAGCCTGTCAATAAAAAAAGAAGGAAAAAAAAGTTTGCAGAGCCCACCTATGCTCTGTATGAGCTACTCACCCAAGCGCTTCGCAATGTGCAGGACATCTAATTATGTCCTGCACGTTATGACAATTATGATATCGTATTCTGGTGAGGCGGCAGAGGGCGTTGTGTGAACGTAATAATATATGCATCCCATCCGACACGCGGGATCACCGGACTGTGATGTATGCAGAATACCTGAGACATTGTGGTACATAGCAGGTGGTTCAGCGTAGACCTTAGGCAATTTGGAAAATTCTTTATGGCAGATAACACAACTCTAGACCTTGAGCTGGTGCGCTCGAAGAGGCGGCTATTACTCTCCCAAGAAACCGAAATGCATAATCAACTAATTAACAGAAACACTATATTTTATCTGTAGACCTAATTAATTTACGGTTTATATTACAATTTACGAATTCTAGACTAACCACCTTGAACAAATACTAAGGATGGCGCCAGTCTCAAGATGAGCGCAGTCAAACTTAATGTAAAAATGCACTGTTGCTCTACTTAATATCTTTTTCGAAAACGTTGTTTTATGCAACGAAGCACAGAAATAGCTGGAACGCCCATGTATATTCGCCCAGATATATCTGGGCATCTACGCCCATGTAGACGCCTGGATATTCCCGTCGCCAGCATCGAGAATATCTCTAAATGGGCGTCCACCTCAAAATTACTTCTAAGTGGACAGGGCTTGGGAAGACACCGGATGCAATTCGTTAGTAATTGGAATACTTGCCATAAAGTAATTAACGAAAAACTTCGTCAGCGTTTCTTTTGTTTGTGATTAATCAAGTATGCATATAGATTTCTCGTGCAAGTAGTGTAGGCCTGTTGAGAAATCCAGCACAAGGATTAGAAATGTCTGCCGCAGGTGCTTTTTAAAGATTGGTTAAAATTCTTCGCAGAAAGACGTCCACTGTTTGCTGGTTGTCTGTCCCCAGTGTTCCTGAACGGCACGCATTGATCTCTCGGTTAGCGCTAACTTACAACGGCCCTTCCAGATAAGTGTCAGTAGGCCGTCGACCGGGCATATCAATGAAGCCAGCCATGAAGACACTCTTAGAAAATTCAGTTAAGAGGAAGCTTCAGCTCCGGTGCTCCTATCTGAATACATGTAAAAGGAGAATTTCTTTTTCTCGGCAACCATTGCACCAAATTTCACGAGGCTTATTGCATATAAAAGAGAATAAACTTAAAACACAGTGACTGTTGGTTTCGAATTTTTGATTTAGGTCTTCAATTTTTATTAAAAATGGGCAAAAATCGAAAATTTTCAGTAAACGAAACTATCAAGTTTGCTACTCTGTAACTCAGCAATGAAAAACGATATCAGAATTCTGTGAATTGCGTCTAATATTATGTGTAAAGCGGACAAAATTAATACGTTACGCATGAATCTCAAAAAAATTAGCAATATTAAAATAAAGCTTTTGCAGAACCCTTGTACACAATGTAATAAATTCACGTAAAATATAATATGACATATTTAATTTGTCCGCTTTCAGTGATCTAATGGGAGCCGTTTACAGAAACGCGATATATGTTCTTGATGCAGAGCTATTAATTTGTAAACTTTGAGCTGCTATATTTTTCAAACTTGCGAATTTTTGAAAATCTTCTTGACAATATACAGGCCCTAAATTCAAGTTCCGCTTCCAACAGTCGCTAGAATTTAACTTCATCTCTCAAATGCAACAGATTTCATTAAAATATGTCCAGGGTTTATCTCGGAAAAATTTTTTTGTGTTTTACATGTGTTTGAATAGGCCGCGTCGGAGTTGGACCCGAGCTAAAGCTTCCTCTTAACGCGGGCCTACATTTAAGGTGGTGAGCGGGCCTTTCGAACACAAACGTGTATACAATCACACCCTATTGCCTGTCGTAATTATTACTCTTTAGCCCTTTTTTTTTTGTTTTTCCTTTCTCGCTCAGCATAGCAGCAAGCTGTAAGACCCTCTGCGTTTGTTCAGTACATCCTCCTCCTCCTCCTATCTCTCGCTCTCTGAATAGATTCCAGCGTTGGGGTTGGATCTGCAGAACTTGTTTGTCACTGCGTGCGGCCTGAAGAACGAATTGGCGTAATTTTTCTGTGCAGCTTGGCAGCAGCGTCAAGCTTTTGAACGAAATAAATTTCTTCTGTTTTTCTGTAATTATTCTTCATTTACTCGAACAAACTTAAGCGGGTTCGAACCGGTTTTAACCGTTATTATTTTTTTCGCTCCGGAGCTGAACCGGAATTCAACCGTTTTCGGCAAACCGAAAGGAAAACCGTAGCGAAAAAGAAAATAATGTTTCGGTTTGGCACTGGTGCCACGTGCCTTCACGCTGCAGTTCATGCTGAGGGCGATAGTAAAGGTGTGAAATCGATCATAATGCTAAACTTTCCTTCCTGCTTACTTAAATGTCTTTCTTGGATGTAGCTCAGCCTGCCTGGCCCAACGCAGGCTCTGGTCCCATTTTATTCCCTAAACTTCCTTATAAATAAATCTGGCTGCTTCTGGTGCCGACTTTTTTGGTTGCTTTTCAGCCGAAGCCTTTCATTTTCTGTTACCCTACTTATTCACTTCTTGTTTCCTCGTTAGGCTTGTCTATTCGCACACCTATCCAGCGGCACACACCCCACCTAGGGGGATCGGCCGAGAAGGCTCGCACATCTACTGGCCACAGGCAGGGGCGTAGCCAGGGGGGGGGGGGGGGCTTATGGGGCTTCAGCCCCCCCCCCGAAATTTTTTCGTGGTGTCCATGCACCGCCGACCAAAGCGACTCCCGGCGCCGGAAATCACTCTGGATTTTGTCTAGAATGTCTTTTTGACGCTCGAAAAGATATTTAACAGCGAAGATTGCGAACTCGGGCTGGATTTCGTGGCAAGCCCGTACACCGGCAGTCATATAACGCCAAGCAGTCCCATCCGAGCACAAAGTTTCAAGGGCGCTTTGATGGTGAGCGGGCTCGCCGCGGCATCTCACTGAGGCCACGGAATCTATGGAGCGCATGGATATCAATTGCGAAACTTTATGGGTATAAATCTCATAAGCTCTTGATGTGAAACGTGCATTGACATTTCCAAAGTTGTGCTTTAAATTTTCAATTGCGGAACTTTGTGGGTTCAATGTTGTTATAAACATTTGACGCCAAAAGTCCATTGACTTTTCTAAAGTCTTACATCGGAACATACAACGAGACAAGCCAAATCAACACACTAGCAGACCAGTTGACAAAGCACGCAGCGAGGTCCAATGAGACGATGCGTTGGGGTGGTTCATTTGTGCCGTCATGTCACATAAAAAATATCAACATTTTTTTTAACCTACGTCAGGACATGCATGTCAAGACACTAAAGCCAGCCAAAGTAACTACGTTCTTATTTATTGTTTCTACTTTGACTTTTATTCGCCGAGGACACATTGAGCCTCTTCAATTTTTTTGTTCTCGCTACCCTACCCGCGGGCTGCCAGAGCGAGCCATAGCGCATTTGTTTTTCTCGTATGGCCCCGACCACCGCGCGGTGCACTTCGGTGGGCGTTCGGTTTGCTCTGGCCGAGTGGATTTTCACCTGACAGAGTTTTGGAAGCTTTCTGGCTAGCAGGCGAGAAAAAAAAAAACAAAGGTCGCTCGCCGCCATCACTGCGGGGACTCGAAGGATTGCACCGCGTTCCTTGAGCGGAACATTTCCGGAAAGTCTTGTTTCGCCGGTGTAGGATACTGAGCAGTATGCGTATGGTTCTCAGTGGGTCAATCATCCCATGTTTTCTTCGGTATTAATTCCGTAGCCCCATTAGGTGCCCGTTGTAGGCATTCGATTCTGGCCGACATACTTTCCTATGCGTTCTTTTTTCCATTTCGGTGCCTCCGCCCTACAGAAAAAAAAGTACATTGTTGTGGCGCAGCGAATTGTCGCATGGTGAAAGTTCGATTTTGATACTTCTTTTGCGGAAAGTAATGGGCCATGGGACGCTTAAGTTTCCGGATACGTTTATTATATTATTGCGAAAGCAACTATATGGACACTCCATGCGCATTCATGCCGTCGCCGTCGCCCTCATGTTTCGTATAGAGTCCAAGGGTGATAAAATCGTGACCACGCGCTGCATGCTGTATGTGCGAGTGAAAGCGTAGGAGGGGACGTGGAATGGGTGAGCCGACGATGGTGGCTCAGTCTTGTGCGCGCAAAGGAGAAAAGCGGGGAGCAAGCGCGCCGCCTTCCGTCGCGCGCAATACATCGGGGGGAGTGGATGGAATGGGGGCGGAATCTAGGTTTCTGTGAATCTATGATTGTGCAACATGTTTATTTGCCTTGTTTGACGCATTACATACAGTTACTTTTTCTAACATACATAGACTCATTGGAGACGTATACGTATACTTAAATATCTTGTTGCGAGGTTTTGTGTATACATGAAGTGAACTTTGTTTCCAGTGACACTTTTCTGTCCTTTATCAAGCAGTATTTTCGCATTTGCATATCCCATTGTATCTTTGCATTTATAATGTACGAGGGCGAGTCAAATGAAAATGCGCCTACCCTAACCGCGCAATAATGGTTTGGTTCATTATCTGCGAGGCATGCGCGTAGGAGAACGGCATGTCTCATTTACAAAAGTGACACGCAGGTGTGAAGATAACTGTTCTTTAATGCTCTCATACACTGGGTTGAATATGGTTGCGTCACATAATGGACACTTCAAGAACAGCTCGGTGTCGCGAAGTTTTTGACAGCTAAAGGTGTTTCCAAAACAGAAATTAATCGCCGTATGGCTGCAGTTTACGTTGAACACGGCATTTCATTGACCACTGTGAAGCGTTGGAGCAAACGGTTTAAAGGACGTTGTAAAGACATTCCAAGACCGGGCCAAAACCATCGTGCAATCACACCCCACACAATTTCAAAGGTTCATGAGCTGCTGAAACAAGAACGGAGGATAAGCATCGATGAACTGGCAGACCGTCTGAACATCAATCACGGTTCGGTTCACGCCATAATTCATGAGCTTCTCGGTTATCGGCTCTTTGGTGCGCAATGGATCCCCAAGATTTTTATCCATCGCGAGAAGACGGAGAAGTTTCGCGCTGCCTTGACTCTTCTGATCAGGTATCACAATGAGCATGACGACTTCTTGTTTGCATTTGTGATCGGGGACGAACCTTGATGCCACTACTACGAGCCTGATACACGACGGCAAAGCTTACAGTGGAAACATTCGAATTTACCACGCCCAAAGAACGCAAAGGCCATCATCTCCGCTGGAAAGGTGTTGTTGACTTTTTTTTCGGTCGTCAGGGTCCATTACTGATAGAATTCACTAAATCTTGAGAGGCTATCAATTGTTTCCAATATTGTGAAACGCCAGAACGGCAGTGTGTCGCAATCAAGAACGAACAACGTGGAAAATTGACGATTGGGGTCATCTTGTTCCACGACAATGCCTGTCCCCACGTCGCTTATGTGGTTAATACAAAACTGGCAAAATTCAAGTGGGAAACGCTTCAGCATCCGCCATACAGCTCAGACCTGTCACCTTGCGACTTCTACATTTTGGGGCAGCCGAAAAAACAGCTCAAGGGAACCAGATACAGACTTTTTGAAGCAGCAACCCAAGGAGTTTTATAAGACGGGAATCACGCGACTCGTTAGTCAATGGGACAAATGTCTAAATTCTCATGAAGGCTACTTTTAAATAAAGTACCCCGTTGTTGGCTCACATTCATTTGACTTGCCCTCATATATCTTGCAGAATTCCTGCTTTTTATACGTGCCCTCTGTTGCGACTATGATTTCGGTGCAATTACTCACGATACACGACCGGTGACAGCTGCTCCTACGTAATACATTAAAACAAATTACAGCGTCATTGAGATTTTTCACTGGCCATTGCATATATACTAGAATGTAAGCACGGTTCTTGAATGACAAAGTTTCGTTAACGTATTTGTCTTCAACTTGCTCAGTTCATTGCCTTTTAATTTTTCATATCAGTGGCATGCACTGCTTTTCTGGTTTGAACTGATATAGTTCTAAAGTTCGTGTGATATTTTCATTACTTAGATAGACGAAAATATGGAAGCATTGATACCAGTTACTTTGGGCAAAATTTTTGGCACATACGAGTACATTCTTTTATGAAAAAATACATATTTTATTGTTTTGACTGGGCGTAGCGTTCAAGAATTCGTTTGCAGCATCTTTGGCAATGACAATGCAGTTATTATTCATAGATTTGATCCCTTGACAAATTGTTTAAGAGGAAGCTTTAGCTCGGGCCCAATCCGACGCGGCCTATTCATATAATTGTAAAACGCAGAAACGCTTTTCTTAGATAATCCTGCTAATCGCTTTTGTTGAAATTCGTTGCATTTGAGAGAGAAAGTTAAATCCTAGTTCTGTTGGAAACACAACTTCGATTTAGGGCCTGAATTTTTGTTTAAAATATTTTGAAAAATTCGGAAGTTTGAAAAAATATAAGCACGATGTTTACAAACTAATAGCTATGCATGAAGAACAGACATTGTGGTTCTGTAAACGGCATCTATTATAACAGTCAAAGCGGACAAGTTTGCTATGTCAATTTGTATCTTACGTGAATTGGTTACGTTGTGTACAAGGGTTCGGCACAAGCCGCATTTCCACAATACTAAATTTTTTTTAGATTCATGTGTAACATATCCATTTTTTCCGCTGTAGATGTGCTATTAGATGCAATTCACAGAATTGTGATATCATTTTTCATTGTTGAGTCACGGAGTTTTGATAGTTTCGTTTCATTTGAGAGTTTTGATTTTAGTTTTCGTTTCGCTTGATGGTTTCGTTTTCTGAAAATTTTCGATTTGGCCAATTTTTAATAAATGATTGACCACCTAAATGAAAAATTCGAAACCAGTAGTCACTAGAATTAAACTTTTTCTTTTAAATGCAACAAACCTCCTCAAATTTGGTGAAGTGGTTGCAGGGAAATACGAATTCCCATTATACATGTATTTAAATAGGAGCACCCGAGCTAAAGCTTCCTCGAGCAAAATTTCTGGCTACGCCACTGGACCCATATATATATATATATATATATATATATATATATATATATATATATATATATATATATATATATATATATATATATATATATATATGTGTGTGTGTGTGTGTGTGTGTGTGTGTGTGTGTATATATATACATGGGGCCAGTGGCGTAGCCCCCCCCCGAACAAAATTTCTGGCTACGCCACTGGCCACAGGTGCTCTGTTTCAGATAGTGTCCCGAGTTGTCCATTCCGGCATGTACGGTGGCCACATGCCCAGTTGCCAGAAGTTGTCGCATACCCGGCAATACAGCTTCAGCAAACAGCCAGAAGCCAAAAAAAAAGCTTCGCTTTGAAAACGACCACTGTCGGAGGACCTCTTGCTAGGCGCGTGGCCACAGAGTTGGCAGACGACAGAGACAATGCGTGCACTTTCACGTTTTGTAGGTGACACAGGCCTGGACTCACGCCTGTGATACCAGTTGTGTAATGTGTCATTCACCTCGTTCCTCCCATTATCATCCCCCATTGTGACCCCTTTTCTTCCCCTCTTCCCCCTCCCTTACGTAGAGTAGCAGGCCAGATGCTCCATTATCCAGCCGACCTCTCTACATTTTCAAATCATTAAAATACTTCTTCTTCTTCCTTCTGCATTTAAGTTTGCAGCGGCTAACCATTACAGAAGGGCCATATTGATATGGCGCGCAACGGGCCGGCACAACAGAAAGGAAGAAGAACCCGGGTTCAAACTAACAACCGATTTTATTAAAGTCAGATCCACAGGCACATACATACATACCCACAAGCTGCGCGGGCGCACGGCTGCACGGAAAAACGAAATTCGCCAAACAGGATGTCACTAAACCATGCGCGAAAGGAATTTCATTTCTGCATTGTACAGTGCAATCGATGGTTCGCTTGCACAACCCTGACCTGCTTTTTTGATCACAAAATGCCTCGTTTCACAGAAGGTTCTTTTTTTTTGCTTGATCTTGCCTAGAATTTTCACGCTATGGAAACGTTGTTCCCAAGTGGAACAGCTACTGTAGTGGTCGGTGAGATGTCTCTTTTCTTTATTGGCTAGATTTCTTGCATGATCCCTGAGTCGTTCATTGGTGCGTCACCCGGTCTGGCCGATGCATACTTTTCCGGGAGATAAGGTGGTCCCGTACACAACGTTGTTCGTACACGACATCGTGCACGATCTCGTACGCGACCTCAGGTAGACCCTTGAAACCGCGGCGAAGGCGCTGTTGCGTACTCCAGGGTAGCGTATCGTACTGCTGCCGAGTTGTAGCGACGCCTGCCTATTGAAGCTCGACCGACGTTACTGTTGGGAAGCGTGGCATTGTCGGCGGGCTGTAGGCATCCGGTAGACCATGGCGACAGAGCAAGGACGAGACGATTTCTAGCGCGAAACTTGCACGGTTTATTGAAAGGTTGATGAAAGATGATGAGAAGAGAATGAAGGGATCAAAAGTACATTTCGGAGCCCCTTAAATAGGCTCTCTACAATCGTGGGAGGGATCTTGCTTCCGTCGGCGTCACGTGACCGGCAGAGAAAGCCTGCTGCAAGGAGGAGGGATCTTGCTTCCGTCGGCGTCACGTGACAGGCAGAGAAGGCTTGCTGCAATGAGGAGGCCGTCCCCACCTCCTGGAAATGTAGACGCTTGACCTTCTCTTTTGCGCGTTGCTGGTTCGTGGAAGTTCTCCTGTAGACTTTGGCTGTTTGAGGAAAGGGTCCCTCTAAAATCACGCACACACACACACACACGCACGCACGCACACGCACACACACACACACACACACACGCACGCACACGCACACATACACACACAAAAGAGGCCTGTAAACGCTGCGGGGCTTCCGCCAGACCGGCAGACACTCGAAATGGTCATGGCGAATTAGGAAGTCACGCTTCATTTCGACGAGGCAAGGTGTGTCAAGGTCGGGTGAGAGAAATTTCTTTCTGCACGTGGTGCGGGACGCCAACAGTAGCAGGAGCAGTCACGCCTCATTTCGACGAGGCATGGTGAGAGAAGGTCGGGTGAAATCCCTTTCTGCACGTAGTGCCAGACGCCAACCATAACAGCGCAGAATACGGAATGTCGCAAGTGAAACGTAATTCTAATGGGTGGTACCTTCATTCCTTCCAATATGTCAAATCTTCTGGAGAATGGCGCCAAGTTTGTACTGGAACTTGCTTTTCCTCCCCATGAACTCACGGCCTTGAAACGAAGGATCGCGGCGAAGGCCTCGCAGGAAGATCGTGAACGCCTTCTCTTGGAAGGGATTGACTGTCTCGTCAAGAATGTAAAACAGCCTGGACCTACGTTTGCTAAGGACCGTTTGAAAAGTGTTGTGAATTTTTTGAAGGAAAATTATTTTTGCGTTCTGTAAGCAGATAAGGTAGGCTGTTTTGTCGCATTGCCACGAACCACGTAGTATGACACAGCTGTGTTGACCCTCAACAAGAACTTTCGTGTAAAAAAGGGTCATACAAGAATTAAGAGCAAAGCAGTAAAATTTTGCAAGCGTTTAGATTTACAAAGGCTCGCAAGAGATATGACCAACACTGAAAGGGCTGCGTTTCAAGTTTCCTTTAGTGTTAAGACGCATAAACCGAGGCTCCTTTTCGTACTCTGAACGAAAGGGGC
>NC_091824.1:47162200-47189700 GCF_038994185.2 Dermacentor albipictus
AGAGAAAGAAGTTTTTGCGCCAGAACTACTCGATGATGGCCTATAATGACGTGTTGGGCATATTAGTAGAGAAGCCGGCCGGTCGATGAAAAATCGTTCTCACGAACGCAAGCCCTTGAGAACAAATTCGGGGCCCCAGATGAGGGCACGTATTCGCAAAAAGCTAGAATTGTTCGTAAGAGAAAACTCGTAGTGATCCTGACGCTGTACATACTGAAACGTGCTAGTGAAAGCGAGAAGAAGAGGAGAAGGAGGTTCGACTGCCCCGCGAGCTCCTACATGAACTACCGTCGTTCAAATTAAACCGCCCGATTCTTGGCCAATCCCCCACTGTGGGTATGTGCCACGGCCACTCAGGACAACAACAACAACAACAACAACAACAACAACTGTCATAACTCCACGCGATATCCTGGAAAGCCAAAGAGGAGAACTACAATAATACAGCTGTCCACATTCGGATCTTACCGGAGAACGGTCGGGAGACTGGCGTCGAATGCAAACCAACGCGTAAACTAACCTACAAAGGAAACGCCACATAAACCCCACAATATACGCGGACACCTGCCCTTGCACGGTGCTGAGAGCGGTCAACCCTCGCCCACATTGCGTGGGAATGCGAATCGCAGCCCCTGTAAATCAATTCTCCCCTTTTGGGGACAACATCTCGAGGACGGAAGTGGAAGACCTGACTTGCAAGCCGCGATTGAAGGAGCCAGCTGACTCTGCTTGACCAAGTCCAGCGAGCCTCAAAGGCCAGTGGAGCCCTGGACTGGAGCCAGTGGAGCCCTGGAGCCCCCACCAACTTGCCCAGGAACCCTACAACCAATAAAATTTGTACTACTACTTCCAGCTGTTAAATGAACGCGACCCATCGTCACAATATTACTAGCAAAGGCGGCAAGGTATTGACAAAAAACACGAGACACTTTTGAAATTCCGGTCCGGATCTTAACGATAGCGACTGCGCGTCCAACACGAGCAAACGGTGGCCCAAAACCTCTCGCCGGGTATCTCAACTGACACCGGGATGCAACGTTTCTCTTTAAATGGTCGCATAACGCTACCCTTGTCAATCATAATCGACAGCTACAACAAAGCACGCGCGTTTTATCTCCGCTAATCTATATATCGGTCGAGTAGCAACGGCGCAGGAACACAAGACCCAAATCATGCCAAATTTCAACTCCACACGACGGGAAGGCTCCCTTTCGAATGCAAGCACTCTTCAACAGACACAGGTGCATCATAAATTGTGTCCGCACGCTCTTCGCGAAGGCGGGTGTATAGGGGAGGGGGGGCTGAGTGGGGGGGGGGGGGGGGCGGAGTGCACGGCTTATTGAGGGACCCGCCTTTCCGGTCAGGACGCTATTTGCACTTCGGCCGCCCCTTATCGAGTGGCCGAAGTCACTGCCTGCCTGTGTGCATGTAGGCGCGCGCGGGGGTGAAAAAAAAAAAAAAAGTTCGTGATGCGCCGTCCATGCGGTAAAGACGCGCATCGCATCGGGAACCCAGGTGCGATCGCGCCGCCACCTGTGCTTTTGTGCCGCGGGGCGTGTTGTCTTCCGGCCGGCGCACGTAGTACGTACTCGTCGGCGAGCGAGGAGGTTGCCGCCACGCGCCATCAAGTGCGGAGGCAGCGTGTGCGTCTCACACCACCCGGTTCAAGGCGAGTCATGGCCGCGCCGCCACGGATGATGTCGGGGCTCCGAGCCTCGCATCAGGCTACGCCGCGTGATACTCGATTAAATACGGAGCCATGTTTCTGCCCCAGCGGCGGGTGCACCGTGCATCCGGTAACTTGGCTCTCGTTTCTGGAAGCGGCCCAACGCTCAAAAAAAAAGAAAGAAAGAAACGGCCCCAAAGCGCAGGGATATGAGCCGTTTACTCCTTAGCTGCGTTCCACAGCTGTGCACCTGGGGCCGAATTAACAAAGCCCTTCTTTCGTAAGTGTTCTCAACTATTGGCTGCCTGCCTTCGGTAATGACGTCTCCGGCATCAGGATTGACCGGAACGTGCTGTTGCGAACAACTGATCATTCTTTTCCTTTTTATCTTCGCTCTGGAGCTACGCGTCGGTGGACGAATTCGCAGAACTTTTCGGTGCTAAGAGTTGTTCGTCATTGGCCAGCAGCACCAGCTGTCTGTCATCGCGGTGGGCCGGGATGTGCTCATAGGAATAACTCCGGTGTAAGAACTTTTCCCAGGAACGTGGGCCCGGGGCTTCGCCTTTACGGAAAAGTTATCCCGTTAGAACTGCTAGCAAGAAAAAATGCCATCCAGTCGTGATGTCTGTCATATCATTAGCAGAAGCCACCGACCAATGGCGATCGGTACTTGGGAAATGATAAGCTGCAACGGCAAACAGTGACCAAGAGCTTTGTGAATTCGGTCCTGCGTCTGGGATTTTAGCTTCCGCCCATAGCTGTACAACTGACCAATGCATTGCAACGTGCGTTGTACTGCAGCGCCCTCCTCCGACAGGCCAAGAAGGCTTCCGGATCAAGCAGGAGTGCAAGGAAACGAGAAATGAAGGGTTGGTAGCATTCCGCACGAGCACGACACGGTCAGCAGATCGATTTTTCGGTAAACTGAACAAGTAACACGTCTTCTTCTCCTGCACTGCTCCTACATTACCTATTCATCATCATTGTCGAAATAATCATCAGGTTATTTTGCGTCCACTGCAGGATGAAGCCTCATCCAAGCGGTCTCCAATTACACATCACTTTCTTCTTTCACCGCATCCATCGTATGCCCGCCGATTTCCTAACATAACCACACCATGCCTACTCCTTTGCAGTGCTAGATTCCATTTGTCATGCCCTTGCACCCATTTCTCTGCAACTGATAGACTACCCAACTGCACTTGTTGCTCTCAATCGCAAGTTTAACATCGCTGCACACGTTAGCTTTCTAATAAAAAAAAAACGTCTTCATTAACGTTCGTCTGTCACTGATAGGGTTCAACCAACCCGTAAAAGGTGTGGAAGAGTTTCTGGCGCGAGCTGGAGGGGAAACGAGCAAGCCGAGGGCAGATTAATCAGGCGAAGTGCGGAGCATCGAATGCCGTCCTCTCTGACATTAACTCTCGCGAAACTCGAAGCACGAACGGGCAGCGTTACTCGTACTCGTCCAGTACATGTTTTCCCGCACTGGACTCCGCCTAGCCAAGCCTTGAGGCGCAGTTTCCCTGTACATTCATCTGTCTTCAGATCAAGTTCTGGGCGGACCCTTCTCAGAGATGAGAAAAAAGAAAAGTAGAGAAGGCAAACCGACACGAATGAGGCGCAGGATTTAGGTAAGAGCAAAAAGAAGGAACTACGCAAGGTCGCAAGGGTAACGCGCGGGACACAAAAGGCGGTCGCTCGCTCTCGACATCGGAGCATCGCAGGCGCACAACGCCCGTAATCTGCGCGACGTCACACTTGAAGAGACTTCCCAGCTGAGAAGAGAGCAGCGAACAATGCTCTTGGGTCAGGGAAGAAAAAAAAAAAAGTTGAGAAGGGTGCCTCCGAGCTCGCGAAGACGAAACCGTGAGGGGGAGATGAGAGTGGGATTAGGACGGTGAGGAGGGAGGGGTAGACTGAAAGTGAAGACCCCGTCGCACGCACCCGCAAGCGAACCCCGGCACAGGCGCGCGCCTGCAAAGAAGACAGGCCGACAACAACGAAGGCGACCCGAGCGCTAGCTACGCGGCGAAAAGATGCTCACCCTTTCCTAGCAGGCTGGGCGCGTCAGGCGAAAGGAAAATAAAAAATAAAGAAAAAGTAAGGGCGGCAAATTAAAAAAAAAAGCGCCGGCACTTGCGCCGCGCGAGAATATTGCGCACCCTGAGAAAGCGGCCTCGTCGCCAGGGCGGAGGGCAAAGATACAACGAGGCTTGGTGCGCGCGTCTTCTCGTGTGACGAAGAAAGTGGCCGCCGCCACTATGCGCGCCGCTCGAGGGGCATTAAACAGATTCACGGGCTATGAAATTGCTGCGGGAGTACGGCGCGGCGGGCGTGGAAGCATCGGAGGGCTTGGAGGAAGGGGCGCCGAGCGAGCGAAACCTCGTGCGCGCGCGCACAGGAACACACACGCACACACACACGCACCTCCGCGTTTGTCAGTGCGAACACGTTTCTTCTTTTGTCCGTTTCTCGTTTCACTTTCACCTCTTCGTTCTTTGTTTCTTTCTCCCTCGCCCTCATCTGTCTGTGCACTGGCCGTCCGTTAGGACGCAATGCCATTCAACGGAGGAAGAGACGCGCGAAAGGAGGCCCGGCGCGTTCGCTGTTGCCCAGAGTTCAAACCCTCCTTTATTTCTTGTTCATTCAGCGCGGGACGTTTTGCGGCGCAGCGGCGGCGGCCCGAATTCGGGGGTCCACGTATGAAGATGGCGGTGTCTGATCTAATTTTCCGCGTGAGCTCGCTTTCTCCCCTCGGACGCGCCGGGCGACCCCCTTGCGAATTTGGTGATCCACGGCACGCAACGGGGCTGTTCTACCGGGACGACGGCGACGGCAGGCACTGTTTTGTTTGCCCCGTGCTTCTGACGCGCCGTTTTCTTCCTCGCACTGTTGCGGCACTGGAGAAAGGGAACGAGAGAGGAGGATGCGGGAGACCGAGCGCGGCGAAATCGCTCTGCGAATCGCCCCACTCCCTCTCTCCGGACGATCTACTGAAAACACTCGACCTCCTCGCCCCTTTTCGCTTTCCGCGCCGAAACCGCTTTGTTTTCTCGCTGTAGATGTGAACGCTCGCCCTCCCGTGTCGCCACGCTCTTTTCAAAGCGTTGGAAGCTCGCAGGTTCACAACGCGGCGCGTTCGCCTCCGCGACCAGGGCGACGTGCGAGATGGCGACGCCGCAGTCTGAGCAGCTAACGTCCTCTTTGTGGTGGCGCTTGGAGCATTCATTCGCTTTCGCCATCTGTGCGCTTGAGCTGTGGGGATAAAAAACGCTAGAAGAAAAAAACGCTAGAAGAAACTCGAAAGTGTCGCTCTCACTCCTCCTCTCCGGCTAGGTTTCGGTTCGGTGTCGTCGACGACGGTTTTCGCGCTTTCTGAACCGTTCGATAGTGCGTCGCCTCGGCGAAATTGAGTGTCGGTTTAGGCTGGCGCGTTCCCCGGCCCGTTTAGAAGCGGCTCGCTCGAGTGTGCAACGTGAGGAAATGGCATCGCGCGCTCGCGGGAAGCTCGCTGAATACAACTGTTCGCATTTTGCGACCCCTTCTTCACTTCTTCGCGCGTGTCCTCTGCGCTTTTTCTTTTGCGCGTTAGATTTGGAGCCGAGGTCTGCAAGTGTGCCCTCTTTGTGACGTGTGCGCGCGATTCGCTTTCCATCCGAGGCGAGCGGCTGTTTTTGAAGACGCGAGGCTCTCAGTTTGCCGATCGCTGACAACGCGGGTTATGAATGCTTTTAGGCGCATCGGGAACGGCTTCCCTCTTCTGGATTTCCCCCTATAACTCTCAGTCGCTTTTGAAAACAGGACAGACACACGCACACACACAGAGAAAACATTACGATATGGCGTGTGAACTGAGTCTACACATGGAATCGTTTGCCAACTCTCCAATCGAATGTATGTATGTATGTATGTATGTATGTATGTATGTATGTATGTATGTATGTATGTATGTATGTATGTATGTATGTATGTATGTATGTATGTATGTATGTATGTACGTACGTACGTACGTATGTATGTATGTATGTATGTATGTATGTATGCATGCATGCATGTATGTATGTACGTATGTATGTATGTATGCATGCATGCAGGTATGTATGTATGTATGTATGTGTGTATCTATGTATGTCCCGTCCGTGCCCTTTCGTATTTTTTTTCGCATCAATATTACGGTGAGATTCCGCTGTTGATGTAGTCTTGCTCTGACTACCATGCCATCTGTGCACTCCTGTAAAATGTAAATTGCTATATAGGACAAGCATGGTTACGTGTTTTTACAATGACAGCAGTTATCTGGTGACGCTTCGGTTTCTCAGAAGCCCCATCTCCACCTACCGCTTTCTAAAACCTATCCGGTTGTCGATTTTTTCTTCTTTATTTTTACACCTTCACTCATTCTTTCTCTGTTTGTCCGCATGTATTACTGCTCGTTCCTACAAATATCTATTCATATCGCATAAGTACTATATCTTAGGGTCGTTAGATAACATATATCAGCTCTTAGATAGCAGCGACTCGTGCACTTAAAGTGTCTTCTTTGTCAAAGTCTAATCGTAAGAGCAGGCTTATCAAATCTGCAGATCAACGAGTCGGTGCTCTGAAAAAAACCTTCACGCCTTTTCATCTCGTGCGTGAATGCTTATCTTGACACGGTATATACTGGTCAGTTTTAATGGGTACATTCGATTCACCCTGTACTTGGTGAACTATAGTTCCTGCCTGTTCGGTGCCAGTTCTTGCTCGTGCGGAACTGGCACGGCACCTGGTGCACGAACGCTGCACTGCACTTCCGACGAGTGCAGGGAATAACGCTGTGGGCTCGCTCCGCAAAGATAACTGCATTGAGTGAGACGAATGGCTACGTGGGGCTGCTTACACCACGTTGAATTAATGTTGAACTAATTACTTCTTTCCACCTTGCGGGTTCCCGCAGAACTATTACGTCAAACTAACAAATAGCGAAGTGCAGCACCCCGTGAACTAGTTCAGAAGGTGCAGGCGAATCGAATGGACCGAACGTCTGTAATAAGGTAAATTCGTAATACTGTATTGTCCATGGATAGAGCGAAAATCACAATGCTCAAAAGAAGGAATAGCACAAATAGAGAGTGCGTGGAAATGTCTGTACGATAGATTAGGAGCGCACGAAAGCCGTGAATGGCCACCTAAGTGTCTATTGTCGCGACGGCGGGTGCGACCTCCTGTGGGGCACGTGTTACAGTGTCACACTACAGACGAGTCCATTTTTTACTCATGGGCGCCACCTTCTAGGGCTGTTGCACGATCAAGTAGTCGGCTTTGCGCGCAGCTGCGACGTCACATTTAAAGAAACCTTAACGAGGCCACATGTGGACGAAACACCGAACACTTCCGTGCAAGCACTGTCATGCATGCTATTCGACTGTAGTACTTTTTTGAGTTATCGCAGATAGAAATAAATTGTGCAGATTGCCAGCACGCGCGAGTGCCCGCTTTCAGTTTCCCTCGGCAGGAAAAAAATTTTACTTCCTCACAGCATCACGACTAAATACCAGATGGTAGGCACAAAAAAAAAAGAAAGAAAGACGAAGTAAGAATGCCTTTCTAGGCGCCTATAACAAACACTTCAGCTGTCATTTAAAAATCATATATAGGTGCCAGAAATTGTTCTTAAGGTATGTGTAAAATTCCGCGTGCATCTGAGGATAAATTATGATTTCTTAACTAACACACACCACTCAACCCCGGTTTCCTGAAATTGATTTCATTTTCCCCATAGAACGGAGCGAGGCAAGTTGTGTAGGTTGCAATACTTATCCAAAATCCTGTGGGACTAGACACAACGAAAAAAAGCCAGGAAAGTATTGCCAAAGAAACACCACCTCTGAAACTTCGAGTTTCATGTTATATGCCTTTCTTCACTGAGTATATTAGTTTGTATGCAGAACACGAACGCATGCAACATCCGCTGAAGTTATAGCAGCCCATATTTGTACTTCGGAACGTTCAGGGGGCCAATGCCCTTTGGAATTGCAGATTATTCGCCGGTCAGAGGCCTTGATATTTCTTTCAGTAGCGCAAGCCCGCGGTGTCAGTTCAATCTGTCGGCGACTGATTGAACTTTCCAACTAAGTCTCAGGCACCGGTCCATTTGCGGGTGGATGCGAACTGTCCCTGAATGTCCAAAATGATCCCCACATTTCGGGTGATAGTTGAGCCCGAGTGCCCAAGTTTCTCGGTGACGGCGGCTAAAAACGTGAACTGAGCGCATAAGTACACTAAGTGACAAAGCCCTAGAGCAGGTTGAGCCCTTCTTAAGGCGATACTCTCGTCTGCTACAAAGCTGGTAAAAAAAACAGCTTTTAAGATTGACCGAGCGTTTGTTTAATAATCGGCTGCCTTCAGCCAAGTTCCGCAGCGAGTGATAACGTGATAAACAAGATGAGGCCAGGGCAAAACACGGAAAAAGGGATTTTTAGTCCCTGAAAAGCCCACTCAGACGCCAACATTAAAATAGGCATTTATAAACACGATAAAGGTGCCACTAAAATGTTTCTAGAACCGTAGTTCATGCTAGTATATTAAATAGGCACGACAAAAGCCTAAACAACAATAACAATAAAAAAGGCGTTTTGTCTGAGGTTTTCAAGCAGAACTTTTTGTTGGGCTACTTGGTCCATGTTACTTAAGTGCTAAGGCGCCAAACAGACGAATCAAGAAGTTGTCACAAGAAGTTGTCTGAGGTTCCCGTCACTAATCATGAGATGCGCGGAAAGAAAAAAATGAAAGAGGCTTATTGACGCATTTTTGTTCTGCTGGTTTTCATGCTGGGTCGTACGACGGCGGGATTCTTGTGACCGAGTCTACACTATAGGTCGTGACGGGTAATATGCCTTTCGTCATCATTTCGTTTGCTTGCTTCTCCTTGGTTTTTTCCTCCTATATTCATTTTCCATACTCGCAAAGAAGTCCTTCGGTTGCATTTGTTAGCGCTCTGCGCGTGTCCGCCTCTTACGTTTGTTGACGTTTCTTGCGCCATCTGTCGGCGAGATGCTTCACCAACTCGCCCAAACGTCATCGTTGGAAGCTGAATCGGGCTGAGCTAAGCACTGAGGCTCGTACTAAACGCCGCATTATTCTTTGGTGCTTTGTTTCTGTACTCGGCTGCGACTTCGCAGACAACTGCGCGACCTCGCAATGCAGTTGAGATGTGCCCTGCTGCACCCATCTCCCGTTCAGAGGTGAAGTAGAGCAAGTGCGGCATTGTCCTGCTTCTCATTATTGTTACCAGCCTATTAATGCACTTTTTTGTAGGATAATTGGGGGCCTCAGCGCGAAATGTCCAATTAGCCCGTTTTTTTTGCGTCAGGCCACTCCATCACGTACTGTAGACCTGCAAATTTGCTAATCTCGTTTCACCGTGCACTTGATAATCCGCCGTCCTCAGTTTTGTTTTTCGTACCTTGGCTCCACACTCGGCAGTTCTACTACCCGCCGGCATGATGCGTCCAACGTCACATTTTGGTATCTTTTTTTATTATTATCTGGCATATAGGAGGTGTTGCCGCTACTAATTGGCGCCGGCTACACCTTTTCACATATGGATGTAAAAAAAGAGTGAAACATAATAAAAATAATGGAATCATAATGACACAAATTCCCGCCACATAAGTACACTAATGCCGCACTATAACTGCAAGTCAACTCCAGGTCATAAAAACACACTCCAGTCACATAAGTACACTAATGCCACACTAAAGCTTAAAGTTAACTCAGATACACAACACAAAGTCCAGTCACATATGTGTACTAAACTAAACACTAAGTCCGGTCACACCACTAGACTAAAATCAGGGCAGGTAAAAAATCACGGATTAAATTCACATGAAGGAACATAAAGCCAGGCATTGAATTGGCCAAAGTCGGGTAAAAGAAAAACATAGAATGTTCTTATCACATTTAAGCACTCTACTCAATAGTGTCCGAGAATATTGCTCGCTTCTAGATATCTTTGAAGGGCCAGTAACGCTCGTATTTGCAACGTGTATGTTGTCCAAGGACATAAGATCTTCCTTAGGCTGAATGGCCTTTGATCTAATGCCACTAAATGACGTGCTAAGCATTGTGTGTGAGTGCCATGTCACGAACATTGTAGCAAAAGATGCTATACATCTTCGTCGGCGTGGCCACAAGTGCATTCCGCGCTATCAGCTCTTGAAATTTTATGCAGAAAGTGTTTTGGGTAGACGCTACCGAGCCGCGCACGGTGAATGTGGATGGGATTTTAAATTGAAGCGACGGGTCAGCGTGAAATAAATCTGAATATTTCGAGTTCTGATCAAATTATGTTGCTTTGCAACCACGGGCTGAGATCTGTCTCAGTATGGGCCGCAATTTGTCTTGCGTTAGCGGGCCACCGTATGTGGCGTTATTAACATGCGCTTTTCCAACTGCATTGTCTGCTGCAGCATTCCCAGGGAGATTGCAGGGGCCAGGTATCCATTGGAACGTTACCGTGCGATTTCCTTCGCTTGCTTTTGTGAGTTCCTTTAGTGTCTCGTAAACTAATGCTATGTTTTGCGAATTGCTGATGTCACTATGAAGTGAAGACAAAACTGTCTGCGAGCCACAGAGGATGGCCCATTGTTTCTCTTTTTGCGTTGAATTATGCGTCGCATGAAATAGAATATTGCAGAAAGCTCTGTTGTTGTTGATGACATCGTGTGAGATAGCTTAAACGTTTGTATTTGGTTCCATTCTGGAATGACAAAGGCAGCTGTAGAAGAATTTCTTTGGCAACAACCATCTGTATACGCTTGAACATAGCCAGGGTATCGAAAGCATATCAGGTGTAACGCCAGTTGTTGTGCTGCTAGCATAAACATATCTCGTTTGCGAATGTTTCCCTCAAACGAAAGTTCAATTTTGGGAGCGACGAGTCGCCGTGGAGAGTAGGAGATATCTGAAAACCAATATTCGTGATGTTATAGTAGATCTTTGTACACTTGAATCACCGAAATGATGTTCGCCCTGTCTCTCTCAATTAGTGCACATGCTAGTGGGTGCCTTTTGTGCTGCACTGAAACGCGAAAGTAGTGTCAACAGGCTTAAACCGTCCTCATAATAAGAAATGGAGGATTACGTGCCTCTGCAATTACTAAGGAACTTCAGGTTGCTCGAGGAAATTCTGAGCATACTCTAAGGCTCCTAACTAATAATAGTTGGAGTCTCTCTTCAGATGAACGGGAGAATCGATGCAGAACAAGTGAAGATTATGCTATCTTTTGCTTTACAAGTGCATTTTGTACTTTTAGTAAGGATGAAACCCACCCTCCCCATGTCATGCCTGCTGGGCGGCGAAGAACATTTAATATTGAGTTTATTTGTTTTTCGCGGGCTTTATTGTGAACATTCCAAGACTGTTGCCTGTCAAGTATAACCCCCAGAAATTTGTGTTGTTTCACTATGTCTAAAGGCTGTCCTTCAAGGCACAGTTGAAAATGTTTTAGATATCCTCTGGTGAAAGGCAACATAACCATTTTACTGTGAAACAGTTCCATTCCTTTTTCCTTTAAGTATTTGTCCACGATATTTAGGCCTTCCTGCAAAGTTCATTGAACAAGACTGGTTACTTGCACAAGAGGCCCAAATACAAACATCACCCGCATATACATATACTGCAGTGCAGGCGGAAATTTGCGCGGTAACTCCGCCATCACACTCCTTGAGCTCATTGAATACGATTATGAGAGAAACTTATTCCTTCATTTGTTTGAATAAATGTTGATCTGCATTTGAATATCCACCGGAATGCCCTTGCAGAACCTGCTAGAACTCACAGTTCTAGCAGGCCACACTGTAAATGAGCACGGTTTACTGTGTCGAAGGCTTGTTTAATGTTAAAAAAACGCTATTGTCACATTTCCCCTAGCTCGTTCGTGTTCAACATAGGTAATGATATTCAAAATGGCATCCATGATGCATCGCTGCCTTCGAAATCCTGTCGTGTGATCGGGAAGTGCGTCTGTTTGCTCGCACCACCATTGCGGCCTAGTGTCAGTCATTTTCTCTGTGACTTTGCATAAGCAGCTCGTCAGACTCACAGCACGAAAATATTCAAGAGAAAGGTTTGTTTTGCGCTTCATCATAGGTATCCCACGTGCCGTTTTCCAAGAGTCAGGAACAGATTCCCTTTTCCTCAAGTCATTGAGTAATTCAAAAAGCGCCACTAGACCATTAGGTCCCCCGTTTTGCAACATACCATATGTAACAAAATCTGGACCTGCAGCAACCTTTGTCTTATAAGACGGAAGCGAAAATTTTAGCTCTTTCATAGAGAATTCGTAGTCTAATTGTAAATGCTGCGACTGAAAACATGCAAGAACTTTTAATTTTCCCATTTAAACATTTCAGCTAAACAATGAAACTCAGCAGTAGTGTAGATACGCTTTTTCTAGTTGTAACTTTGCAGAATTACTCAGCAATCACAAATTCTTAAGTATCCTTGGCCATTGCGAGGGCACGAAATGGTTGTATTTGAACAATATGGCCGCTTAATGCACGAATAGTCATTCGTACTCGTGGAACTGGTGTCAGGGGAAACAACGTATGGCGAAATTCACGCCACCTGTCTTTCCCCTAATTTTTGTAGTCGTCTCCGTATGACTTAGTGGATTTCGCTGCAAATTTCCATACGCTTCTGTATCTTTCTGCTCTTCTTCTTGTTAACAGCTCTCAAATGCTCATATTCTCCATCAACTGGTGTGTGCTCGTCAGGAATGGGCACTTGCTTCGTACACATTGTCACTGTTTCTTGGATCGCTGATGCGAGTTTCTTGACGTCAGCTTCACAGTCCACTCGACTGGACAAGTGTTGATGAAAGAGCTGCCAGCTTGTTATATCCACGTATCTTCTTTTCGCACAACTTCTTAAACGGGGATGTGGTATAAGATTTGGGAAGTGATCGCTTCTACGTGTTTCTGCGTCTGTTGTCCAGCCAGCATCGGTAACAATGTCATTAAAGCATAATGCTACGACTATGCAACTGGCGTAGCGATTTCCACGCATAAATGCCACAGATTCATCATTCAATACTTACAGATTGCGTCTTTCCGCGGCGCATTTTGATATTAATACTATTTAGAATGTTATGTATACGCGTTTGCTCTTTAGTCCATGCTGCTAGCTTTTGGTCAGTAAATGTTATATTTATAATTTTTAACTTCATCGATCGCTGAATTCATCTCACGTTTGTTTGTTAGCTTTCGGGTCTCGGCCCGTGAATTAGTACTTACGGAATGCCGCCACAGTATCCTTTTCTTAGCAATGATATTTGTAGGGCCCTCTTAGTGAGTTGTGAAAGAATTCCACGTACTATCACACGCAGAATGCGCTACAACTCGCGACTGCTGTGCCAAGCGCTTTCGCGCTGTAGCTCATACTGAACGCGACACTACACTAAGACGGAAGACGGATTTAATCGTCTTCAAACTTCCTTCTGAACACCACGGTCCCCTGTTACTAAACTTTCTAATTATGGGGCTCTGTATAACAAAACTGCACGTGGGTTAAGGGTGACGTCATAGTAAGGAGCTCATGATTACTTTGAACTACATGGGACTCTTTTAGCACGCGCCTATATCTAAATACATGTGTGTGTGTTTTTTTTTGTTTTTTTTGCAATCAGCTATGCATCGAAATGCGGCCGCCACCGCGGCTGCATACGAATCCGAACCTCACCCAACCTGCTCATTAGCAGAACGTCATACTGATTGAGTGACCGGGGCTTAGCTAAACCTACTCGTTCACGTCTTCACCAGGTTCACTATCACTCGACAATCAAGCAGTTCTTGTGCCCTGCTAGGCTATTCAACGTTAATTACTTCAGTATTGAGCCCTATCACTCGTTAAGCCAAACCTTACACTTTCGCGGTTCACGACGTCCACGTTTGCTCGAAGTTACATTCCGCGTTTGAAAGACAATCCGGTATTGTTGATGAACCGCGAGGTCACTGATTTATTTCCCGGGACCCTACCATTCTTCTCTCGCAATCTAATACTTTGAATACTTGTTTCACATGTGTAACAGATAACAAAGAACGTATTATCTCCCTCACGAGTGTTCAGCATTGTGCGCGTGTTTATGCAGACCCGCTCCAATCGCTCAATTGCTATGACGTTGTGCTCCTGAGTGCAAAGTCGAGGGTTCCATTGCCTAACTACCATCGGGATGGTCACTCGCGCAACGTTCTCTGAGTACGCGTTTAAGAATCGCCAAATCAAACCTGGAATTTGTTGCTGCCGTTTATTTCAATAATGTCACTGTGGGGAAAATAGGCCACCGAAGGGCCGGCTATACCGAACACCAAAAATACACTTCGGCGATATAAGGAATGCAGGAGAAAACGAAAGAAACACAAGAACAATAAGAAAAAATATCGAAGCTACAGAGCACCACGCATCTCAGGCGTCGCCTGCTATACATATAGAGCTCGCTGTTATCAGAGACACACTACCGTCCAGTCACAGCGCGCCGTACCAAAACAATCTATCGGTATAGTCAGATCATTAAAGAAAAGCCCCACGTGGTGAAGAATAAAGCACAACAATATTATAGTGCAAGTTCACATAAACTCGCACGATCTCAGATAATGAGCAAATTCACAATTAATCGTCTTTCAAGGAGACCGCATGTAGTCACTATCTATCAAAAAATCACGAAGAGCTGAAAAAGCGCGTCCATGTTTGTCTGGGCACGATTAGGGACCAGCATCATCTCCACGCATAAAGGATGCCTATCCAGAAGGTTCAAGCGGTCGCGCAGATCCTCTCGCTGGCACTGCTGCTGCGGCCGCTCGATGAGCAGGTGTTCCACAGACGCATCCGGGGGGCTAAAGTGGATCCAAGCAGCGGAAGACCTCTTCTTGATCTTATTTAGGAGGTACGCTGCCTGGGGCCACCTTCAGGCGTAGTCCATGTGTGAGCGTATCAAACATGTGCCCAAGGCGTTCGTGTATCTTCCCAAGCACAACAACGGTTAAATCTTTAATAGGAGAAAAAATTACTGCCTCGTTGTCTCGTTGTGTTGGCTTCGCTAACACAACAGCGTTTGGAATTGGACATTGGATATTCCATAGGGGTCAAATTATCCGTAAACTTTTGTTCACCGGTTGTTCTTGCTTCTTCGCTCCTTGCTGGAACGCGAAATCTCTTGTGTGATGATCGGCAGCGATGACTGAATGCACACAGCAAGCGAGGCAGACCAGATGGACATGAAGATAGATGAACGTTTCAATTCTGGCACATGGCAGATAAAACAGATGAATTACACTTTGACTAAATTAGAAATAAAGTGTCACTCTCCGACTGTCTCAATGACTCTTAGAGCCCAGACGCCTTTTAAGGTACATGGTACAGATCCTGACTCATCTATCAGCAATGCCGATTTCAGCCCAGCTTCAGGGACAGCATATCGTCTCGATAATTATAGCTCAAACAGGCAAAGAAAAGGCGTGGTAGGGCCGTCCCACAGATGCAATTGCCAATGAGAGTTAAACGTTCGTTAAACTCCAACCCATTCGGATGGGCTCACTCTTAAAAGTAAACGTATTGGAAAACGAAACCGTTTCCCTTCTTCCTACAACTTCGTTTCCCTTTCCCATTTCCACGCACTCAGTGACGGCCTCAGCAAAAAAGCCCCAGGCGCGCAGGACTTATTGCTAGGCCACTCTAAACCTCGGCTGCGTCTCTAGCCAGCAAAGGACTCGGGAGGCGATGCAACAGCACCACGCACCACATTGCCACCCAAGGTTCGTCCCCGTCGAAGAATTATGACCGTCAGTGGTATCCGAACTCCGTGTCTACAAGGCGACGTTCTCGGAATGCGTTCCTCGCGCGTGCACTGCGCCTCTGCGGCGCGCGCACTGTAAACGACTTCGCTCGAGACCACGCGGGCCTTTTGTCAGCACTCAACGACGAGATCCCGTAACGGTTGCCGCTCGGACGCGTAGGGCAGTGGACCCCCGCTCCGCGCATGTAAGACGTGGTCAATATTGCTAGGCCACTCTAAACCTCGGCTGCGTCTCTAGCCAGCAAAGGACTCGGGAGGCGATGCAACAGCACCACGCACCACACTGCCACCCAAGGTTCGTCCCCGTCGAAGAATTATGACCGTCAGTGGCATCCGAACTCTGTGTCTACAAGGCGACGTTCTCGGAATGCGCTCTTCGCGCGTGTAGTGCGCCTTTGCGGCGCGCGCACTGTAAACGACTTCGCTCGAGACCACGCGGGCCTTTTCTCAGCACTCAACGACGAGATGCCGTAATGGTTGCCACTCGGACGCGTAGGGCAGTGGACCCCCGCTCCGTGCATGTAAGACGTGGTCAATATTGCTAGGCCACTCTAAACCTCGGCGGCGTCTCCAGCCAACAAGGGACTCGGGAGCCGGCGCCACACCACCACGTACAGCAGTCCCACTCAAGGGACCTATTATGACCGTCGGCGGAATGCCAACTCTGTGCGCACAAGACCGGGTTCTCCAAATCCGTTCTCCGCTGCCGCCCCCCTTGCCGCTCCCCCTTGCCGCCCTCCCCCTGCTCCTTCGCCTCCTCGGCGTGCACCGTGACTCGTCACCCGACACCACGCGGGTCTTCCGACCCATCAATCACCAACAGTTGCCGCCTGGACGTGCAGGGGAGTGGACACCTCCCTATACGCAAAACACGTGGGCAACTCGCGACACTTAGGCAGTATACAAAAGAATCATGCGGCCTTAGATTATCCAATTTACGTGCCGTGGTCGCCGACCTGTCTGTCACCTCATTTCTCTAAGTACCGACATGGCCAGGTGTACACTGAAAACACACTTCATGGCCAGACAAAGATGCAACCCCAAGTCCTCCGTTACGAGATAGCTCATAACCCATCGCGCTATTTTGAAATTTATTGAAGAGAACCCTATAATTTATATATATTTTGTTTAATTATCAGACTATTCGCAAGCTTTCATCATGCGTTATCTTCATTGTCTAAACCCGACCTCCTTCCTTTTCTTTTTTCTTTAGTTTTTAGTTATGTTCACGATCGTGGGGTATGTGCGGAGATGCGCAACCACTGGCGATTTAAGAAACGAAGAAAAAGAGGCTGTGAACGAGCGTAACCACAGCTTCGACAAACATTTTCCTAAAAAGGCGTCGTCGCTGCCCCATTACGACACGGACAAAGAATTAGCAACCAATTTCTTTTTTTTTTTTTTCGGCGTAGCCTTGTCAGGAAAACCATTTGAGAGCTCCTAATTCAGGGGTCAAATATTGAACGCCTAGGGCGGTTGGGCGACGATATCTTTCTCCTTTCGGCTCGCTGGAGACGGCCGGCAAATATTGCAGCACCGTCGCCCGGTTCGAACGCGTCACCCCCAAGAGGGTCCGTTAACTGAGGGCGCACAACGGCGTGGACGCTTGCGCAAGCAACGGCTTTCTCTCCAGCGCTGATGCAACGCAAAACTTTCATAAAGGACACCGCAGGACGCGCTTTAAAAAGATAACCCAGATACGGCCACTGACCCACAGAGCTCGGCGATCCCGAGATAGCCGTTGGGCGCGAAGTAAGCCGTTTTACGGTCATTGTTGGTGCTTCGCGTGTACGCATCGCCGATGTCTTTTCCAGCGGCATCTTTCTTCTCTCTCGTTCCGTCTTGGAAATGGAGCGAGCTCTGCGAGTCCTGGCCATCTCCGGCGACGGTTCATTTCTTTTTAAGAGCTTTCAAAGATACGACCGCGGCGGCGGTAAAACGGGCAGCAGCGGGAGCCTACGTCACTTTGCAGATGTAGTACATAGAGACTCTGGTATAGGATGGTGTCCACACTCGCGTCCCCGCTTGTTGCGCTAGAATGTGTCGGCGATTGTGCGTGCACGTATAGATAAGCTCCGACCTCTGAATTTCGGGCCGTTCTTGATCCCCTGACGTATCGTTTGCGGTCATTGCGTCGTCTCCTTTACGTTGGCTCGTTGTGCCTTTGGCGGCTGACAGTTTGAAGAAACGTCGAGAACTGCGTGTATGTAGTGGCAACTGTAAGTGACCTGCATTTGTAGGTTGCGCAATATAGACATGTATAACCCTATTCACGCTAATATGTGGCACCGATCGAAAATGTGGCCGCTTCTTATTCAGTTCAGTGCAAGTTCATTTCCTTAAGAACACCCGTGGTAGAGACATTACAGAAGGGGTGGCGTCACGGGTTGATGTCTACTGTAATAGAAGTTCAGTTAACTTTTACAAGAACACCGATGAACAACTGATGGATGCAGCTTGGTGGGGAAGGCCGTTGCTGTCCGAGGCTGCTTGGAAGCAAAATGAAGTTGCCCAAGTGTTGAATTTGATCAAATTACGTTGGATATAAGTAATTGTATAGCGTTACATTGAGTTATATTGATATACGATGTGCGAAACCTGCAAGTGCGCCCTTCTCTATACGCCCAGTTTCAACCTACCAAGATGGCGGACTTTGGGCTAGAATCGTAATAGGTGGTGTCCAAAGCCACGCTGCAACGTCGGTTTCTTCTGAATGTGAAAAATGGATCTCGAAGGCTATGCTTTTTTCTGGCTGCATGCGTCGGAACTGATTGCGGACCTGGAAACACGCCATTACCACCAAGTTTTAACACCATAACCGCAGACGCGTTGGTGATGTCAATTCTGCAGCCCTCTGTTCTGCGCATCGTCCAAGCTTTCAAAACGCTGGCCTTAGCTTTAATAGTGCCACTAGTGGGAGCGCGGTGATATTGATTAAAGAGAAGTTAATTGTCTGGGAAAGCATGCTTGAAAAATTTTGCATATTGTTAATTGTATTGAATTGTATTGACTTGCATGTATTTCCAATGATGTGCCAGAAGACAAGGAAAAAGAATGCGGAAACTCCACTCGTGTTGTTTAAGTATGCGTAAGCATACCTCCAAGTTACACTCGGCCCACCCCTAAATTTCAAGTTGGTCCACCTTCTAATTTAAGTTGGCCTACTTGTAAATTTCTAGTTGGCCCTCTTGCAGATTTCAAGTTGGCCCACCCCCTAATTTCAGCTGGCACACTCCTACTATAAGCTTCCCCGTGCATCTTCTATGAACCTCTGTGCATCCTTATCGGTATTCTTTTATTTTATTTTTGGTTTAAATGGTTCCTTATCGCTTGTAAATCTACCAATTCTCTACATTTCCACTACTATAACGACTAAATGTCTTAACTTTGTAAATTAAGCGTTTCCGTGCAGGTACATGGCATTAAACTTTTCGTGTGACGGGGCTGGATTACTCGCCAAAGATTACTAACGCCATTAAAGTATTGGTTGGTCCCCCTTTTCAGAGGTATTTATGATAACACGAAGATCAAACGTGTACTTTGCGAAAGAGTGGCAGCTTTGTTGTACGTTCACAAATAGAAATCCATAGATGTCCGCATGCAGTCTCTTAATCACAGTTAGCGCTCGCAGCAATGACAGGGATAGCAAGCACGCGAGGCCTGTGCTGCTGTGCCGCGTGAACATCACCCCGAAGACTACCAGGCGTCATAGCTTTAACATCTGACGCGACGGTGAGGGCGCATGTGGCGAGGCCTGCTTCGTCATGGCTCCGGCGGCATCACGCGTGGCGGCGCACGTAATCACGTCGAAAGGTGAGCCACCGCGACTCCACCGACTGGTGAAGGTTGCCGGAGATCACCTTAGGAAAAGCATCACCAGGAACGCCGTCGTCCGCAGACGGTGTCTGAGCATGACTGCAAGCACATTAACAGCTTTACACTAACACTGATAGGCGTTCAAGCTACCGACCTTTTTTTTTCTACAAATTTCCTCGGTGAAAAAAAACGAATGATATATAAATGTCTTCATTTGCTACAAATATACGTCATCCAGAGCAAACTTTCTTTATTCAATCAAACCTTCCTCACCTTACTAAGTCTACTTTCCCTAACCATTGGATAAGCACCAAACGGCAAAGTATCGCCATCCCTGCGGACTTGCATGATGATGATCGCGTGACGTACCCGCATTAGTCGTATTTTCGTTGGAACCCGACGTAAAACACTTTCGTGTTAAAGAGCAGAATGCGCAGCTTGAAGGGCTTGGTCAGCCCACGCACACGTCTACTTAACGGTGGTTTAGGCATGAAAGTATAATTATCATCCAGCACGTGGAGTAGCATGCTAGGCGGATATCCAGGCGAACATCCCCAGCATATCAATAAAATTTGTGAATCGCGAACCCCGTGTTTTCCGTAATTACAGTCCTTGCTTTGTGCCGATTTCTTTCGAAGGCTTTCTTTCTTTTGCGTCTATACCGACGGCATATGACACACGTATTATAACCTCGTTAAGCCAACCACCAATAGATAACAAATAAATAAAAAAGCAATAATAACGCCTGAGCTTCCGCCAGTAACGCCGACAAAAACTGCCTGCAAACTAGTGCATATTAATCTGTAGTGCGGATGTTCCAGGCTGACATATGGAGGCAACCGGCTGCGGGGCGAAAGAGCGTCTCACATGAATTTTTTTTTTTTTCTCTCGAAGCACGCGCACACATATGCGTGTACAGAAAAGTGCATTTGCGTGTTTTTATTCCGCGTATATTTGTTCGGAGAGAATTACAAATGGCTGCGCTAGTTAGAAACGAGTTCGTAGCAGCACGGTGTCTCGGAGCTTGATCCATAAACGTGAACCTATTACGGGCGCCGTACATTTCAACGCTAACCAGACGCTGATGTATGGTAATTGCCTTGCCCCTCTCACCTGCCACAGTGCTCACGCATGTCGAGAAAATAATTGATGATGGTAACTGGGAAGGCTCCCACGAAACGTTTTGTAACCTTCCACTGGCGTTTTATCCGTGCCTTTGTTTCTATCCGCATGGATCTTTCCCGCAGGGCTTTGGCAATAACCTGGTGTGTCTATAGAGATGTTCTCATAACGTGTGCTCGAACAGCAAAAAGAATTCTAGCTATACCTTATAGGAAACTCAAAAGAACAAAAATTGAAAATAAAGGAAGGACGCGCCTTTTGCAATAGCGAATACAGAACATTTTGATACTTATTTTTAAAAAAATGCATAATTCCGAAAAGCTGAGCAGGAAAGGGGGTTGTGAAAATCCAGTTTGTGTTCCGCTGACGTTGTGTCATTTAAAATAAAACGTCGGATCGGGCTGGGAGCTCGTAAATGGTCAGCAAGAGCAAGGTTGCCCTAGCTGCTGCGATCGTAACAGTGCCAGTAACTTCACAAGCGAGGTGCACGCGGGCATATAGACGGAGAGCACGCGCACTTACACGTACCTACGCATATCAAATCGAAGGCGATGACATCACCCGGAGAAGGAATTCAGGGAAAGCTTGACGATGTCTGCACACTAACCTCGTCAAACCTTCTCCGTGTAATATGTTTTTTCTGTCCAAATCATCCGCATTGCGTTATATTGAGTAAACTGAAGGAAACTGGAAATTGCATTTAAAACATCACATGCTACATAAATTGTCGAGGACAGCACTGAACCACTCCGTGTATCTGTGAGCAATGGCTCCGTGAGTCACTGTAGTAATGTTGTATTTGGAACGCAGTCACATGAAAAGGTAAGCATTCCTAGTAGACATCAATTGGTGACTGCACTTCTGGTGGCGAAAGCGCAGCGTCCACTCTCGTGCGTTTTGTCGCCGTTCGGTTTAGTCACAAGCGCATATACGTTCGAAAGTATGACGTAAAACTGTTTTACTAAGGCAATAATTTATGCTGTTTGGTCTGTCGTCTAGAGATCCTCAGTAGTATTACAAAGATACACAAAAGGACGCACAAAAGAGAGACAACCCAGGGCGGTAAATTACACATGTCTATTTCGAGAGGCCTAAAGAGAACCAGAGAACAGCCAGCACGTGAATTAATCGAAGCAGTTAATGTTAAAGAAATTAGCAGACAAGTGCGCGAGCATTGCTTCCCCATGAGTATCTGTAAAAGAAATGGTTTCTTAAATGCTTATTCACGCGGACCGCCTTTGGCACGATCTGGTGCTACGGTGAACACGCGCAAGAGGTCCACATGAGAATGTGCACGTATGTACAAACAGTTGGAACTTAGCACCATGTGCTGTTGTTCTTACGTCTGTCGTTGCCTCTTCAGTGCCGCTTCGCATCCCAGTATAAAACTTTTGAATGAAACGCAATTGTAAACGACGACTTGCTTATATTAGAAATTGCGACTGGGTACACACATTGGCATGACCTATACTGCTATCGCAATGCTGCCGTCTGAGTGATGAATTTTATACATTTTGTTTCGTCATCCGCCAAATGGCTGTTGTATTGTGTGCGACATCGATAAGCATGTCCTGTTGCAACGGCCGGTATATATAACGTCAGTAGAACATCCGCAGGCCTTATAACCTGTGAAGCGAGTGTTTCCTGGCCCTTGACCTTCAGACGGAGGCTCAACGAACAGCTACACATTCGGTCTTAAGGGTTTTGGAGGGCAGAAAGAACAAACAAAACAAAAAAAGCACAGAAGAAAGAAACGAAAGATGAGAAGATTACGAGACACGCAGTAAGCCCCTCTCCAACTTGAACGTCGCGTCTCAGGAATACCGAAATCTCCCGGCTCTGATAGATGGCGACGTTTTCGCTGGTTTCCCAACAACAGGCAGAATCACTGCTCGCTTGAGTAATGCGCGCCATTAATCACCGCAATATGGCCGCCCTGCAGGCCTCTCGAAGCGCACAGGGCTGCGGGACGAACCTCGTGCACGAGCCAAACGCGTGGGCGGGCGGGCGAGCGAGCGAACGCGTCCACCGGCGGGCGGTGTCGCGAATCGCGCGTTCTTTATTCATGCCCGCCGTGCCAGGCAGCGGCGTGGCTTATACCGTCACGGACGCAAACGACAACGTAGCCTTCGCGAAGCCCGGGAGAGAAGGGGGGAGACGCGCTATCACCCATGGCGGCGACGGTAAGGAAATATTCATGGCGGAAACCGAAAGCGCCGTCTGCTCCTCTCGTTCTATTACTCGGCGACGAATGTGGAAGCACTTTCCCGAGGAGAAGCGCAACAGTGCGATCTATATGCACCTGCGCCCGAACTACGCGCTGGCGCCCGGGAAGGGCTGCTCACCCAGTGGAAATCGGGGCCTCCGGCTGCCCGTTCCGATGATGGCGATGGGCTAATGATCCCTTTTCGTCTAACGATGAACTACGAGCACTGCGCGTTCTCTCTCTCCTGAGAGACAGAGACTGCACAGCTGACTAAGCTCGGCAATTCCTTCTCTGCAGCGTGTAGTGGAGGAGGTCACGCGTTCTTTGCGTAAGAACTGCGCGCAGGGTACGTTGCCTATACGTGCATCAGGTTCACCTGAGTGAGCGCGATAGAAGGGAAGGAAGGGAGTGCGGATAATTTCGTGTCGTGTACTCCTGAAGAAAATATATTCGCTTAGGTGAATTAGGACGGCACTAATTTCAATTTCTGTCTTTCTGTTTCCCTTTAAAAAATAAGAAATAATAGCCAACCTTGACATTAAGCAGGCATCTTTTTTTTGTTTTTGTCCCGTTCCACATCACAACACGGGATGGCCATCGTTTTAAATTTGAAAGTGCTAAGCTGCCACATCAATCTGAACTCCCACTCATTCGTTCCAGATACGTTGCCATAATGAAATGGCATCCCCACCTCCGTTTTCACGATTCGACGACGACGCCGGCATCAACTTGAATGGTGCGTACTGCTTTCGCTGCTCGCGGTTCGAAATACCTGCGACTGATCCCAGTGGACCCAACTTTTCGAAATAGCATATAAGGTAAAACTTTCTCCGGTTCCCTTCGTTGCATCGCGTGCTCCAGTGAGAGCGAGCGCGCCGATCTGGGCCCGTTTTGCTTTTCCGCCTTTGTGGAGGCACGGAAAATATCTCGCAGGCTGCCGGAGCGGAACTCGACCCATTATTCGGGGGCCAAGTTCGTGCGGCGAGCGTTAGCCGCTGCGACGTGCGTGCAGTGCATTCGCTCGCGCAATTAGGAAGCACGGAGGAAATGGTGTTTTCCGTGTAGGCCGTCCTTACGTTGTTTATGAGTCGCAAAGGTTTGTTCCTCGACGTGCTCCGCTGGTTCCATTCTTTACGTTTCCTGCGAAACGACAAATAAATAAAAGAGAGAGAGAGAAAGAAATTGTCGCACTTTTTTTTTTTCCCCTATTCAGCTAAATTTTTGCAGCGGGCCCGATACTGCTTGCTCTGCTGTATACTCGAGCGTGCAACTCTGCCCTGCTAATGACCCGGGGTATCCTGCCTCAATAGTCTCGCCGCCTTGATAGTCTGCCTCTTTGACATGCGTCGTCAGCAACAATAAAGCGTCATTATTTGGAGTTTAATATCTTCGATCCACAACGTATCCCGTTAGTTTTATCATCATAGACCCTGGAACAGCTTCGCAGGCTTTACGTCTACGAACTTCCGCCGAAACGTGTTCATTGGAGTGGGATATGTATAGTCTTAGGTTTTCTTTGTTTTGTCTTTCGATGCATATGACATGAACGGGACGAAAAGGAACCTGAGCGTGCGACTTTTGTCAGCCACGAACTACGATAGGCCAACAGATAACGAAGCGAATGAAATGACGGGGAAAAAAAGTAAATGTTACATTTCATTGAAACGTATAGAGGACGAGAAGAATAAAAGCAAACGAAAAGATGACTTGCCGCCACTAGGAGCTGAACCAACACCGTCCTCATCACGTGTGCGATTATCCAACCATCGAACTATGATGGCGGCTACTTTGACGCCCACTTTCTTGGGCAGTTGTGCATCCCGCGTTCGTTTACAGCGAAACCGCTTGCTGTATGCATCTCCGGCATGCACTCCCAGGGGCGGGGGGAGGGGGTACTCTGGCTGGCTTAAGCCCGTATCATGGCACGTAGGCAGGAATGCGTGGGCCGATCCCGGAGGCAGGCAGTGAAGTATCGGACCCAGCTGCGGCGGAGGGGAAGCAGGCTTCAATCACTCTCCGCCATCTTCCAAAAATAAGTTTAATATTATGGGCACAAATAGAACCAAACCAATTTCTGCGTTGTAAGAGATGCACTATATATATATATATATATATATATATATATATATATATATATATATATATATATATATATATATCATCAGCCTAGTTAACCCACTGCAGGGCAAAGGCCTCCCCCATACTTCTCCAACTACCCCGGTCATGTACTAATTGTGGCCATGTTGTCTATATATATATATATATATATATATATATATATATATATATATATATATATATATATATATATATATATATATATATATATATATATATATATATATAAACGGGGGGGGGGTCTGCAAAGTACAGCCCGCAGGACCCGACGTAACATATGCAGGAAAGAGACGACGAACCTTTTGGAAAACGTATTTACTTAACGTTTTCTGCTGGTGGACCAGCCTTCGTCGGAGTGCATAGTGTAGCAAGTTGGCCTTCATGCGCTTAATTTGTTTTAAATCCTGTTTGAAGAATAATGAGAGGGGGAACGAGTGGGGTGACATCACCTGTGCACATTGAGTGGGCTTCTGTGGTTATGACGTCACGCGCGTCGGAGGAGCCGGTGCGGCTGCAGCAGCGGTTGCGGCGTGGGAAGTGCGGTGACCGCGGCGGCACTAGTGTCGGCGTAGTGTGGGGCCGTATTAAAAGGTGTATCATTTCATAATATATGCAGCCCATGTATGCAGCCTGAACAGCTTCGCTGGTCATCCGTCCTCATATGAATGTGGCGGCCTCACGAATTTTTTATGTATGTGCGTGAGCATGTGTTCACACACACTCTCACACACACGCGCACGTATAATTTACTCATTTACCTCTCTCTCTCTCTCTCTGTTTACTACATCTGGTCGTGGAATTGATAGCCAGCGCCACGCACGTAGCATGGCCACGCATGCGTGTGCATAAAAAACCAAGGTTATCAGTTTAATCGGTTCGCGCAACACTGTTATATGAGCAAATTGCTTTGCACTGACCCCATATCACTATGGAATTCTGCGCTGCATTTTGTCCAGTGTTGTAAATATATTATTATTATTATTATTATTATTATTATTATTATTATTATTATTATTATTATTATTATTATTATTATTATTGCGATACCAATTACACACAGGCTCGTGGCGCATTCATGCCGTTGGCGTGAAGTGCGTTTAGCGGCGAAAACGACGAGTGCATGCACTGCGCACAAAGTAAACGAAACGAAACTCTTGTACTGCGACTACCTTCCAGGCGACAGCATTTGTGAATACAGCAATGCAACGGGGACAGTGATCAAAGTCGTTGGCAGTACTAGAGGTAGCAAAGAATAAGCGTCAACATTTGCGCACCTTAAGCACTGCAAACCTTCAGGTGGTAATCGCTGCGGTAAGAAACGTAGTGGGGCGGTAAAACCAAACTGTTCCTTTAGTGTACGTTCAGCCTTCAATCGTTAACTAATGTTTATATAGGTTCTTATCTAGAACGAGATACATTTAAAAAAACGAATGACAGGCAGGGTGATCAATCAGACGCGCGTCCGGTTTGCTACCCTTCAAAGTGGGAAGGGGGAAGAGATCTAAAGAAAGAAGAGGAAAGCAAGAAACCGGGAAAGAAGAGAAAACCGTGTGGGCGTCGCTTTCTTTGGAGGTCGACATCGAAACTATGCAGCCGATCACTGAGGTCTGTCCACTTCAGGAACTGAAATAATGCACTTTTACAAAGCTTTCTGGGCTTCTTTCCCAACTTTGAAATAACAGACGCGCCTCCATTTGGACCCTCCCAATGGTGCTAAAAACTCGAGCTTCTTCTCTGCGCTACTACGCTGTGTTGGTTATAGTCTATACACTTCACCTTGTAATAAACACAAAATCGAGCTGGAGCTACGCCAGATTATGTATGACACACTTCCAAACAGACTAAAGACACGCGCGCACACTAGCATACATGACTATCAAGCTGATTGACTCGCCGCACTGCTGGGATCTACATGAGCGTAACATTTATCATAAATAATCTAATTTTAAAGCTACCCAGCCTGCAGGTCACACCCTTCAGCTGCAGACAACATAGGTTGTCTGCGTTTAAATGTCAGAGCAGACAGCCTAGAATAGCCGTCTGCTCTGACACGAGCATGTCCGGCCTTTCTTCCCACCGACACCACCCCCTGCCGCAGCAAAAGGTTACACGCATTCAACTGTACCCGCAATTGTCTCTCTTGCCCTTTCTTATAATTGCTCTTAGCAATCACTTCCAGAGCAGCACTTGGGTTTGACAATACTGAAGTGCCTGCCATTTTAAGTATTTCAGACCTCTTATGCCATCCTCCGATTGGCTTTGCTCTTCGCTAAGGTTCAGACACCTCTTGAACTTCTAACGTGTCAGAAAGCAAATTGCTCATCAGCACTTTGGAGAAAATATGCTACGACTAACTTGAAGCACCGACTGTCGGTTCCAAATCCACATCGCGGAATGAAATGTTGTACCGCTCTATTCGCAGCCGGCCGTTTCCTTTTCCGTTGAAAATGTCCGTGTGTAAGTGAGTGCTCATAAGCCAGAGGACGTCAACCGACGTCATACGGAAAAGGTACCGCGTGCCTTTCAAGATGTTTTGACACCGGGCTTTCTTGCTGCAGTAGAGTTGTGAAAGCTGTCTAAAAGAGTTTGTTCTAAGCAGAAATATGATTGCGAATTACAGATGAAAAGCTTCTTTCTGCGGTAAAAAGAAACGCCAGGTTTTTTTTTCTTTTTTTGCCTTCAATACAATGGTTAGACGTAATGGCGGAACGCTGTCTCCCGCATTAGGTGTCACAAA